>NC_047146.1:24999023-25234313 GCF_009829125.3 Periophthalmus magnuspinnatus
GCCTTACTCGTCTGAGGTATTTGGCCGTGGCTGCTTTCCTTGTTTCCTCTTCAAGATTGCCATTTGCTTGTGGGATACCAAGGTACTTGTAACTGTCCTCAATGTCTGCTATTGTCCCTTCTGGGAGGAGACCCCTTCTATGTGGACTACCTTTCCTCTCTCTGTCACCATCCAGCTACACTTCTCAAGCCTGAACAACATTCCAGTGTCTGTGCTGTATATCCTGGTGGTGTGGATCAGTGAGTCGAAGTCTCACTCATTCTTAGCGTATAGCTTGATGTCATCCATATAGAGGAGGTGACTGATGGTAGCCCCATTCCTGAGACGGTATCCATAGCCAGTGTTGCTGATGATTTGGCTGAGGAGATTCAGACCTATGCAGAACAGCAGTGGGGACAGTGCGTCTCCTTGGTATATGCCATATTTGATGGTCACTATGTGCAAGTGGCTTGCCATTGGCCTCAAGACACAACCTCAATGAGTTTGCAATAAAGGCTCTTAGAGTCCTGTTGATGTTGTACAGCTCCAGGCATTCAGTGATTCTTGTGTGTGGCATTGAGTCGTAGGCTTTCTATATATATATATATATATATATATATATATATATATATATATATATATATATATATATATATATATATATATATATATATATATATATTTATTTTATTTTATTTTTTTTTTTTTAACTGTGTGGCCATTTTTCATACATCATTTTGGCATGACTTTTTTTTTTGGTTTTTCCCATAGTCATGTTCAAAGGTGTGAGGACACAGGATACTTTGATGCATCTGTCTGTCTGATCCAACAATATGGCTAGACTTCACACAACCTGTATTCACTGTCATTTAAGAGCTGTTTTTCTGTGCTCTCCTTTGCCCAATACGTCAATGATCTGACCTAATTAACTACCTGTACACAAAGGCCTTTTCTCTGTTTACATTTGTCACAAGAAGATTATATGGATTTATATTCTGGCCGATTAGATGAGTAAATCAATGGGATATCAACTGAACCGATATCCGACCCATCAGAATTGTCAATATCAGCCCTGTTATCTGACACCAGTATCACATCGGTGCCTCCCTAGATGTAAATCCCTCATTCATACAGGAGAGGTTCATGGCAGAAAAGGCTTCAAATTTCAAGATACACTAAAGATACACTACACTAAAACATGGGGATGTTTTAAATTTTTACTAAATTGTAGTAGGGTATATTTCCAATATAATTTAGAGAAGTACATTTAATATTTACTATGTCTTTGCTGACTGCGCTCCACACTAACTACTAAGCTTTTGCATAACAGTGAGTGTTATTTTACTTTAACCATGGCCACGCTATACCTCTTTTAAAAGCTCTGTTTCTCAATTACAATAAGTCATAATGCATACACAAGCAAAAAAAAAACACCAGCACCACTTAGCCTTGTTAGCCTGCTACTATGTAAGACAAACACTGATATCCTTTGTAAACTATAAAGACCTTTAAGAGTACTACATATTTTCATAGTTCATGTGACAGTCTCATATGATTAAATTGTAATGTGCAGAACAGTTAATGTGCCCCTTTATGGTCAATTCCTCACTGCTCAGAGCTCAGTGCTCAGCTCAGCATCAAATTAAGACCAGGCACAGTGGTATCGGCTCTTGATTTTGCCTACACATTTACAAGTATGAGTACCAGCACCCGATATTGGACCAATGCCCGATACTGATATCAACATTGATACCACTACTTAATAAGAACATTCTTACCAGTTTCGTGTCAAAATTCATATAGCCTTTTGGATGAGAGACAAACTATCTTAACTCATAACCTTGTCCTGATGATGCCTTTTTCCAAACTTGGTGCTATTATCCAGGTAGTCATAATGTTCTGCTTACTTTTACAACCCTGTGAAATCAAATTATGAAAGCTCTGCATGATGTCTCCCCAATCCCTCATCATTGTAGCTTTTGTTCAGTTCCTGCCCCTTCTAGAGCTCCTCCGACTGTGCCATTTTTCCCATTGGTGTGACGGCAGCTGCTCCAGATGTGTGGGAGCACTGCAGTGTGACTTGGAGAGTAGATCTATTAATCACCGTGCGCTCCCTGTGATCCTCGTTCCCCTTCCCTCAGCACTTCTCCTCTTTGGCTGTGTGCTCACTAACCAGAATAGCAGGTGCACTTGAGGACGTACCCCCCACGCTCCGTCTACCACCTCCATCACAGACTGTACAATTAAGTAAGGACTGGATCTCAATTAGTTGGTGCCATTTGGTTCATTTGATATAGCTGTGGAACTGCTGACTTTAATTTACGGTTGTCATTTATGAATGTTATTTTAGTCTTATGATTTTTGGCAGAAGAAACTTTGCAATTTTTCAAACATTCACCATAATTGACACTATGACCAAACAACAGTTACGTGTTTAATTTCCTTTTACATTGTTTAATATCTGAACATGTTTCTAGTATGTGACCATCTTTATGAAATTGAACCTTCTGAAGTTAAAGGTGCACTGTGTAACTTTTCTGATGGGGGTTCCGCCACCTGCTTACCTCCATGGGGATATTACTGTTTTGCCTTGATTATTCCACTGTATGGAAATAAACATGGTAATCACAATGAAGACAAGTTAATGGTCAGATCTATAAAGGCCTGTCACAATAATTACCATATTTTCCGGACTATAAGCCACACTTTTTTTCATAGTTTTGCCGGGGGTGCGACTTATACTCAGATGTGACTATAGAATTCCACATTTTCATTATTGTCACAGTGACAACTGCACGAGGGCACTCTGCACTAGGCTTGTGTACCAGTAACACAGCCATGTAAAAACGGTGCTTCATCTACTTCCGGAGCAGGCAGAGTTGTTGAGAAGTGACACAAAGGATGAAGAATTCAATGGATTTAGGAGTGAGATCGAGAGAGTGAGATTGAGAGTAAACTTGTTAGCTTGTTTTTTATGTTTACGTTAACACTTATTCAGTTTGTTGTCTATGCTTCATGTAGTTGAATAAATATGTGTTATGGTTGATTATACATGTTAGAGTTCACTTGTTTAACCAACTAAATGGTGTGTTTGTAATACCTGTAAGAAAATTTAGTTGACTCGTTTTACACATCTCATATTTAATTTCTCCTTATTTATTTCCCCTTCATTTTTCATTTGGAACAATATTGTAAATGTTGTAAAGTTTATCACAAGTCTAGTTTGAGGTCGTGAAAACTACTTCCTGTTTTCCAGTTCAGCCTTTCACACTAATGCAAAATCTTACCCATCCATCCATCCATCTTCTTCCGCTTATCCGGGGCCGGGTCGCGGGGGCAGCAGTCTAAGCAGGGACTCCCAGACTTCCCTCACCCCGGACACGTCCTCCAGCTCCTCCGGTGGGACCCCAAGGCGTTCCCAGGCCAGCCGAGAGACATAGTCCCTCCAGCGTGTCCTGGGTCTTCCCCGGGGCCTCCTCCCGGTGGGACATGCCCAGAACACCTCCCTAGGGAGGCGTCCAGGAGGCATCCTGAGCAGATGCCCGAGCCACCTCAGCTGGTTCCTCTCAACGTGTAGGAGCAGCGGCTCTACTCCGAGCTCCTCCCGTGTGACCGAGCTCCTCACCCTATCCCTAAGGGTGCGCCCGGCCACTCTGCGGAGGAAGCCCATTTCAGCCGCTTGTATCCGCGATCTTGTCCTTTCGGTCATTACCCAGAGCTCATGACCATAGGTCAGGGTAGGAACGTAGATTGACCGGTAAATCGAGAGCTTCGCCTTCCGGCTCAGCTCCTTCTTTACCACAACGGACCGATACAGTGACCGCATCACTGCAGACGCTGCACCGATCCGCCTGTCAATCTCCCGCTCCATCCTTCCCTCACTCGTGAACAAGACCCCGAGATACTTGAACTCCTCCACTTGGGGCAGAGACTCACCACCCACCCGGAGAGAGCAAACCACCTTTTTCCGGTCGAGAACCATGGCCTCGGATTTGGAGGAGCTGATTCTCATCCCAGCCGCTTCACACTCGGCTGCAAACCGCCCCAGTGCCTGCTGCAGGTCCTGGCTCGAAGAAGCCATCAGGACAACATCATCTGCAAACAGCAGAGATGAAATCCTGTGGTTCCCAAACCAGGCCCCCTCCGGCCCCTGGCTGCGCCTAGAAATTCTGTCCATAAATATAATGAACAGAACCGGTGACAAAGGGCAGCCCTGGCGGAGTCCAACATGCACTGGGAACAGGTCTGACTTACTGCTGGCAATGCGAACACAGCTCCTGCTCCAGTCATACAGGGACCGGACAGCCCTTAGCAAAGAGCCCCGGACCCCATACTCCCAGAGCACCCCCCAAAGGACACCATGAGGGACACGGTTGAATGCCTTCTCCAGATCCACAAAACACATGTGGACTGGTTGGGCATACTCCCATGAGCCCTCGAGGACCCGATGGAGAGTATAGAGCTGGCCCAGTGTTCCACGACCAGGACGAAAACCACACTGCTCCTCCTGAATCCGAGGTTCGACTATCGGTCGGAAAATCTTACCCCACAGAGCACTATTCAACAATTGAGAAGTAAAATTTAAAGTTTTCAGTTCACCAGTTTGTTTACTAGCAGGCCAAAGTGGTATGTATATTTTTCATGCATTCATATGCAATTTTTTTGTGTATATGCAATATGACCAGAGCTTAAAAATACGGTATTATATCCACTTATCGTTCAATACATGATAGGAGGAACACACATTTTTCTGGGTCTGTATTTAAAGTGCTATAATACTTTTTGGGGAATAATTCTGTTTTATGGTTTGGTTTCAATATTATCGTTTATCGTCTATGTTTACATCAACAATATATCACACTTCAAAATTTGTTATTGTAACGTAGGCCTAGATCTGTGGTGAAGCAAGCCTGCACATAGTAAGAATTCATGTTTTTCAAGGTATTTTTTTACTATAAAAAACAGAAAATTTAATAAATGCATGGCAGAAATGTTTAATGTCCTTCTGTGGAACACTCCATGCAAAGAAATAACATCTCCATGGAGACAAGCAAGTGTGGCATGTAACCTTTCTGGTGTAGGGTCCGTCACCTGCTTGCCTCCATGTAGACATTATTGCTTTGCCTTTAATTTTCCACTGACTATTAACTTATCTTGCATTTATTCAATTCTAGGTGTTTTTATTGCCAGAAAATGTCTTGAAAGGTTATAAGCACCACTTGCTTGTCTTCATGCAAAACCGAAAAAGTATAATGCCACACTGTGGAACATTCCAGGCAAGCAATAACATCTCCCCAACAACCACCACATGTGCACTCTTTACATTTAGGTTTACTTTTATGTGAGTCTGCATTGTTAAGCCCAGTTTTAGTTCAGGCTTAGCCCCAGTTTTGTCCTAGTTTTGTTGTTGTTCAATATTTGGTTTTACAGATGATTTCAAGTCTGAGTAATTCTTTTTTTTTACCCAGAGTGAGTACTCGTTTAGAACTTTCTACAGTTCATTAATGAACGGACGAAAACCACACTGCTCCTCCTGAATCCGAGGTTCGACTATCGGTCGGAAAATCTTACCCCACAGAGCACTATTCAACAATTGAGAAGTAAAATTTAAAGTTTTCAGTTCACCAGTTTGTTTACTAGCAGGCCAAAGTGGTATGTATATTTTTCATGCATTCATATGCAATTTTTTTGTGTATATGCAATATGACCAGAGCTTAAAAATACGGTATTATATCCACTTATCGTTCAATACATGATAGGAGGAACACACATTTTTCTGGGTCTGTATTTAAAGTGCTATAATACTTTTTGGGGAATAATTCTGTTTTATGGTTTGGTTTCAATATTATCGTTTATCGTCTATGTTTACATCAACAATATATCACACTTCAAAATTTGTTATTGTAACGTAGGCCTAGATCTGTGGTGAAGCAAGCCTGCACATAGTAAGAATTCATGTTTTTCAAGGTATTTTTTTACTATAAAAAACAGAAAATTTAATAAATGCATGGCAGAAATGTTTAATGTCCTTCTGTGGAACACTCCATGCAAAGAAATAACATCTCCATGGAGACAAGCAAGTGTGGCATGTAACCTTTCTGGTGTAGGGTCCGTCACCTGCTTGCCTCCATGTAGACATTATTGCTTTGCCTTTAATTTTCCACTGACTATTAACTTATCTTGCATTTATTCAATTCTAGGTGTTTTTATTGCCAGAAAATGTCTTGAAAGGTTATAAGCACCACTTTCTTGTCTTCATGCAAAACCGAAAAAGTATAATGCCACACTGTGGAACATTCCAGGCAAGCAATAACATCTCCCCAACAACCACCACATGTGCACTCTTTACATTTAGGTTTACTTTTATGTGAGTCTGCATTGTTAAGCCCAGTTTTAGTTCAGGCTTAGCCCCAGTTTTGTCCTAGTTTTGTTGTTGTTCAATATTTGGTTTTACAGATGATTTCAAGTCTGAGTAATTCTTTTTTTTTTACCCAGAGTGAGTACTCGTTTAGAACTTTCTACAGTTCATTAATGAAAAGACTTTAAAACATTTAGCAAGGCGACAGTTGCCGTTAAACATTTCAGAGGCACTGCACTGTATTGCATTTAGCCCCAGGAAATAGCATCACACGGACAACAGCTGAAACAAAAATTAAACTGAGCCAGTGTAGCATGACTCAATGTGTATATTCTTTGCACAGAGCCTTAAGTTGGACTAATGATAAGGGCCAAAACAACAAAACCCTCCTCCGCTGTACCTCCTATAAGCAGACAGACACAGCCAAGCGGTAAACACTCTAAAAACAGCATCCTCCAGATACATTTCATTACATTTTGTAAGTAATGGTCAGTAATTACAGTGTCAAGATTATTTGTGTGGCTCACTGAACAACTAAGAAATAGAACAGAATAGAATTTTAGAAGAAAAACAAGTAATTTCAGTTTTGACAAGTCTAAACAAAAGCCAGAGTGGGACTAAGCAAATACTGAGCACATATTTAGACTCCTCTTGACCTGAATAAACAAGATGAATCTGTTGCTGGGTAAATATGACATTAGAGTTTCAGTTTTTGATCTGGACCTGTGACAATCTAACAATCAGAGATTACCATATTCTGATTTAGTGCCTTTGTGCCTTTCTGTTTAATGTAGCTCATCTGTCATGCTCTGACTGAAAGACAGGCAAAACAATCATGTGAAGTTGACTAATAGAAAAAAGTCAAACAAATAAAGGAAATAAAACTACTACTACAAAAATCCTGATTTCTTTTCCATATCTTTCCCTTTGTCTGAACCACATGGCAACAATGTTAAACCTGGGCTCATCCTTATTGTTAATCTTTACTATTGGATGAGCTTTCACCTAGACATTAGACATGATTAGGCTTATACAGGCAAACGGTCATTCAAATCCATGAATCAAGGCTGGTCCTGGTTAGTGCTTGGATTGGAGACCTCTGGGAAAATCAGGTTACACAGTGGGACCCAGTGACAAAAAAATAAAAAATAAAAAAAGTAGTTGTGTCCTTAAGCAAGGCACTTCACACACTTTACTTAGTATGAAAATTATGTGTGCGTGGGTGTTGATGGTGGTTGGAGGGCAGCTGTGGCCACAATAGTACCTTACCACCATTGAGTGACTGAATAATGCAATGTAAAGCGTTTTTGAGTGTCTAAAAAAGTGCTATATACTCCGATGCATTGTTAATATTAAATCCAGTAAACATATACACAAGCAACGTCAAAAAAACAAATCAATGCAATGATGGATGTATGAAAAGTTAGCTGGAGCTGGATAAACTGCAGACACTCTTCACATACCACGATTGTTCCCACTCCACAGTCTGATCAACCAACAATTAATAAAAGTTTAATTGAGATTGGGATTCAATTATTTCCTCATTCGTCATGCTTGGGTCACTTTAATCAAGAGGTCTACAACCAATAATTTGTCTGGAAAAAGCGTATGATTTGGAGCAGATTTCAGACTTTGGCGGAATAAATTTGATCTATTTATAGCTAAATGACTCTGATTAAAAGTCAAGAAATAATAACAAATAATTCTAATGATTGCGATTATTTTTGTGTCGTATCGCCCAACCCTAACATAGGTATATCTAAACGACTGAAGGCAAAGTTCTGCACAGCGTAAGTGGTGGTACATGTCGGCGGAGGGCCATCTAGATGCTGATGCTGACAGATGGACACAGTGATTATTCAGAGCTCCAGCAGATGAACTCAAGCTTGTGTTCTCTGGCTTTCCCAGCAGACCAATCACTCCCTATCACCCCTCTATAAATCAAATCCACGGCAGTGACAAACCCAGCACGGCCCGAGAGCCAAAGGTCGCCCGTGCTGATGAAAGACTGTTTATCATGGGAGAGTGCACACGGACACGGGCCATACCAGCCGGGCCATGTTGATTTGACACCCAACATCTTCATACTTAACCAGGGCTTGCTGTTCATGTTGTGGTTTTGTTGCGGTGATTTTGTGTATACTTTGTGAATAGACCTTTGTATTTGTTTGAGTTTATATATATATATATATATATATATATATATATATATATATATATATATATATATTTTTTTTTTTTTTTAAGTGCATTACGTATTTTTATTTATTTTTTTGTCTGCCACCTTCTAGTCTCCATGGCGGTGTTATTAGTTTGTCTAGAAGTCCAATGGGGTTCATCAGGTGTTTATTTATTTTAATCTTCTTTCAAACCAAGGCTCAGTTAACTGACAAGACTTTTAACCGGGACAAGGGGGCTATTTTACACTCACACACCTGAGATACTGTTCTGAAGAAGTCGGGCTGCAGATGGCTCTGTCGTCTTGCCTCCACCGGTAAGGAGACAGCGTCAAAGCCTCTTTAAATCAGCTGACTGGACACGTGATAGCAACATCATGTGACGACTCTAAGGAAGACCAAGTGAGCAGTCAAAGCTGTCAGGTATGAAAACAAACTAAACTTTGGTCTGAAAAAAATTAAATTAAAATAATTTGGCTAGAATGCTGCACAGTATTGCATTACATGTCCCTATCTTCAGAGACAATCATTTGACGCCATTAGACTGTTGCAGGTCAAATCTGTGGAGGTGACAGCCACTTACAAACTTTCTATTTCTATTGCATATAATTAGCTACTTTTTTCTTTTATTTAGCATCAAAAACATACATAGAGTTGTTTGTTTTAATTTGCATACTTTAACTTAATATATGGAGCTCCAGTTTAGAGTCATTCACATACAACTTGATTTAAATTTGTATACAGTGGTCCCTTGTTTATCTGTGAAGTAGTCAACTTTATTTTTTGCAATTATTATATATGTTTTAAGACTGTAAAACCTCTCACCACACACTTTATACACTGTTCTAAGACAGGCACATTCATTCATTCTTACATTTCTCTCTTGTTTAAAATATTATAAAAGTAGCGCTTCTTTGGTAACACAGACCTGCCCCCTCCCCTCTCTCTTGCACAAATAGAAGTTCCACAGAGCACTGATGGCTTTAGATATGAAGATTTATGACCAAAATTCAGGACTATCACTAGAATTCTGAAATCAACACATTTTACATGGAAAATAGCTCTGGTCATACCCACAATATTTTTCATCCATGGCAGCTCTTAAAATGGCACCAAATTCCGCAGGAAAACAGCACATCTGGCAACACTGACTAACTGCCATTGTTTTCTTCATACAAACTAATTATTTCTACACTGTAATAGTAGACTATAGCGTAAGCTTTTCTATTCACCTTCCGGAAGCTGCCTTGGCCGCCATCATCGTTTGAATTGTATTATTTTGTTTGGGGCTGGCGATTTTGACGGCAAATAACTTCTGCTTGGAGTACAGAGCTGTTTTAAAGCCTCTCAGAGAATCAGTGAAGTGTTGACTTGTTGGCACACATGAACATCGAACATTTTACACAAATCAGCACTACTTAATATCATATTTTTGAGGTGGAACTTTTCCAGAATTTGCTATTGAAAAGAATGGGATTCCCTCCTAACCAGAAGAGCCACAACAAAGAAAGCACAGTTTGGAGTGCTTAGAAGCAGAAGTAAATGAGTCTATGGTACTAGAGTAAATATATAGGCTGACATGTCCTAGTACTTCAAAATGCCTGCATAAAGCATACAGTACTGTAAGACTTTTAAGAATGTGAATAAACCAGATTTCTGTTTTTGTGGGGTTACATTTAAATAATCTTCAATTCCTATTGTGAAATGTTTAACGTTGATAGCTTGTAGAAATGATTATTCCTGACATCCATATTTGACTGAGAAAACCCCCGCAGTGCTATAAATATCGGGCTGCTGAGGGCATTGGGCTTTGACATGCTTTGTTGCATCTGTGTTACAAATATATGCACAAATTTGAGAAATAAGTCACCTTTTATCATTGGGAACGATGACAGTGACATCAAAGCGCTTTGTGGGTCTCTGAAGGTGTAAACAGAGAAGCTTTCAAATACAATTCAGCTCAATGTGCAGTTATTAAATTGGGAATGTTACCAAAGATCCCTGCCTGTGATAATAGTCAATGAGCACCATGCGTTTGACATGTCCTTGAAGTGTTGATGGCAAAATAGCAGTCACAGAATTACAATGAACCAGGAGAGGATTTCAAACCTTCCCACATGCGGTTGCAAGAAGAGCAATTAGAGCATGTTAAATACATTTGTGAGACGGTTTCTGTTTCTTGCAACCTCTAATAGGAACACTGTGGTCAAACTACATCACTTAAAGGCCCATATTACTATTATGCTATTTTTTTTTAAATCCATGTTAGAATGTTGTTTCCTCATCAAAAACATATCCAGAGTTGTGTTTTGTTTCATTCACTCATGTTTAACACACAAACTCTGCATATTTAAGCTGTGTTTTTCTCTCAAACTGCAGACACACTGTTCCACCTTGTGATGTAATGTGGTAATACAGGTGTGCTCCACTATGTTTTTAAACTTCATACACCTTCACAATCATTTAAATCATTCCAGTCCTGGAATTTCCAATCTGTACTGAACTAAGGTAAAAGGTAGCTGTTAACTTTGACTACTGTAACAGTCTGCTCACTGGCCTTTACAAACGAACCTTGAAACAGCTGCAGTACATCCAGAAAGCTGCAGCTCGGGTCCTGACTAGAACCAGGAATAACAAGCACATAAGTCCTGTGCTCAGGTCTCTGCACTGGCTCCTGAGGCTCAAAGATCAACTTTCATACAGCTACAAGTCCCTCCATGGCCTAGCACCAAAGTACATCTCTAACATGTTAGTGCCATATGAACCATCTCGCAGTCTGAGGACTTCAGGGACCAGCCTCCTGCTGGTGCCCAGTCAGGACTAAACATGGGGAATCAGCGTTTCAGTATTCTGCAGCTAAAACCTGGAACAGTCTTCCTGAAGATGTGAGACCGGCCTCTCCTTTGACAATGTTTAAATCCAGGCTCAAAACGTTTCTGTTTAGCTGTGCATATGGCTTCTTTTTATTCTGCACTCTTCTCATTTAATGTTAATTTTATGATGATTATTTATGCTTTGATTTGTTGTATTGTGATTTTAATGTCTTTAACTTGAAAACTACTGTTTCATGACATCACACGGTGGAACATAGCATTTTGAGCTTTCGAGATATAGACAGACTAACCACAACTCACAACTACATTTTTAATGCAATAACAGCACTATAACATGGATTAAAGCTCACCAGAGTCAATGTTGTGTAAAACAGGACCTTTAAAGGTGCAGTATACTTAACTTCTCAAGTGTAAGGTCAGATACCTGCTTGTCTGCTTATATCTTATTGCCTTGCTTGTAATATTCCACAGCATGGCATTAAACATATTCATGGTATCATGGTATTAAACATATTAATGATATCCATGGAGACAAGCAGGTGATGCCACCAGTCCAAGTTACAGGTCAGATCTGTGGAGAGGCGTCCCTGGTCATAATAAGAATTGGCACGTTTCAAGATATTTTTGGCAGTAAAATATAACAATAAATCCAAAAATGTTTAATGCCATACTGTGTGAACATTAACATTTCCTGAGACAAGGAGGTGGTGGACCGCTTACCAGAGAAGTTACAAAGTGTACCTCTCTTTGGTAAATTTTTAATAGCTGAAAAAAGAATGTAGACTAATATATTGAATCCACGTCTACTCTATGTATCATGAATATGCTCTTCTTGAATAGAAAGTAACTCTCACCTTTTGGCATGGAACACAATATATAAATAACAATATGGCTAGTGTGTATTGTTCCATACACAGGAAAAAGCATCTGAAAGTGTGCAACTTTTGGTACAGGAGTTCAGGCAGGTGTGGTGTTTCCATACTTAAACACTGAAATCATTTGACTTGTGTGACCTCTGACCCCAAACTATTTTAGCCAGTGGGTTTGCTCATTTTCACCTTTTAAGACACATCCTATGGTATTTTCAGTTTTATCTGTTTGTGTGATAAATGCAATAGATAGATTTGCAGTATTATACAACTTGAACAAAGCCCCCAAAAGTTTGGTGTTGTTGGGGATATTGATTTGGTAGCTGGGTAAATATTAAGGGTCATATTGGGATGGATGTTTTCTGAAATGTTTTTGTGTCAGGAAATACTTTTAACATAATTTTACTTTTACCTGTCAAGTAATTGTATTGTGTCATTGTGAGATGGAGCCACACTCTGGCCATAATGGCACTAGTGCGAGGGGTTCAAATGTTCATATTAATATGTAGACCTACTTTCACATTGAGTTACTTCAGTGTTTATGGGCTGGGAGGTTGATCATATTAATAAATTAAATAATTAATAAATCAAATTTGAATCAAGACTGCGATTTACTCATGGCTAATCGTTAATTATATGCTTTTTTTTAATTAAGAGCCAATCCTCTGTCAATAAAAGCATGACATTTGGAGCAGAGTTTGGGCTACATTTTTGCATTAAAATGGCACTGATTATGCCTGTCTTGTTTATGTTCATCAAATCAATACTGAAAGCAAAGGGGAAAAAAATCATTTGAATCAAAATTGAGATTGATATGGCTCTAGTCTTGTTTAATGTTAGAAATATTTAACACTATACACTACCAGTGAAACATTTGGACACACCTTCTCTTTCTTTTCTTTTTACTACTTTCTACATTTTATACATATGGTGATTTATTTTTTTCCCTCTGTACTATGGTTCCATACCTGAACAACAGAGATTACACAGACATTTTACATTCATACTGAAGGCATCAAATATATACTGAAAGATATATGGAGTTATGCAACTAAGATAAAAAAGGTAAATTTTATAAAGCACTTTTCCACATTCAAAGCGCTCAGTTCCTTTACATCAAGGAACCAGCCCCCCATTCTCACACATTCATACACTAGTGTACGCAGACACTGTGACCGCAACAATGATGTTTATGTCGAGAGTGGGAATTGAAGCATCAACCTTCGGATCAGTGAACAAACTCTCTACCAACTGGGTTACTGCCACTGATTAGCTCTGTATAAATTGTACAATAGTTTTCAACCATTACATTATGTGTTCCACTAAATGTCCATTACCACCTCTTTATCTGGCCGTTTGCAGAACAATTCTACATGTGCTTGCCTCTGTAATCAGTGTCTCCATTCTCTATAGAAGCACCTGCATTACAATCAGCACACACAACGAAATGATCATGCCAACCTAATGATACCAGTTACACAGAAAGTCCTAATTAACACACGGCACTGCACAGTCAAGATGGGTAAATGCAATGATGTGCTTCAGTGAGCTATGAAGCTACTCAATCAGCCCTTTATCCCCTTCAGCTCAAAGCACTAATGTCATGTCTGACCAGAACACAAAGAGTTAACAATACACGGAGAAATAAAATCAAATATGTAACCGTTTCAGTGAGTTGTCATTGGAAAGCAATTTAGAAAGCAGCAGGATCTCATTATTACATCGATTTAATTCCAATTAGAAGAAATGAATGGAATTATCCTTTTCAGCATGTGGCAAAATAACTGGATGAGAAATGGACGTGACCAAGGAAGGCAATCATTCCATATCAGCAAATTGATTTCACTAAGGCTTTTCCCCTTTATTATAATATACGTCAAGTTTTGGTAAGGTCAAAAAGTAAATTAATTGCTCCAGTATCAGTTCATAGGTAGGGTTAAATCATTCACATATTAATTCAAGCTTTCATAAAATGGCAATATAATTAGCCCCTTTTAATTTAATTCAGCTGTACAATATGCAGACAGTACTCAAGCGTGAATAACTTTTTAATTACATTTGATTTATGGTCAGATGTCATGGAGGAAATTTAGTTTTTAAAGGAGTAGTATGCAACTTTTTCTGGTTTAGGGTCCACAACCTGATTGTCACCATGGAGATGTTATTGCTTTGCCTGGCACGTTTCACAGTACAGTTTCGCTTATTTCTCGCCATGGAGACAAGTTGGTGACACCACCAGGCCAAGTTACAGGTCAGATCTGTGGAGGGTGATCAAACTCACAGCTAGAATACATGCTTTTAAAGGTGCTTTTGAGTAATAAAAGCACAAATGAAGTAAATTCTAGATAAATAAGTCTAATATAATACTTTGGAAAATTCAAGGCAATGCAATAACATCTTCATGGAGACAAACAGGCTGTTGACCCTAAACATAAAAAGTGGCATATTCCTTTAACATAAGCATTAGTATTACATGAGTAAAGATGAAGTAAATGTCACCCCATACAATGGGCATTATGTGGGACTTTGCCAGTGTCATTAGCATGACCACCTTCAGTTGTGGTTGCTCACATGGAAACTCCTCCCATCTGTCCAGTGACATAAAACTGTGGAGCTGTGAAAGGCAGCTGTGATAAGGCTGGCAGGCACATCCTGATTTGCAATGAAAAAAGTCTTTGTGCAGTGTTCAAACCTGCACTGAACATGTTACTGCTTAGAACATATAAATATAATATAAATATTTGTGTACCAAGCTATTTTAACCACCATAACATATGATCGAATTTTAAAAGCATGTGATGTGACACGTTTTGGGGCACAGTGTCTCTTTTGTTTTTCAAAAGACTATGAATATCTCTGTGTTTGTCTGTATTTTGAAGATGGAAAATGTTTTTAACCTTTGTAACATCAAAGCACTTCCAGTAAGTCTCAGTCTGAGAATAAACCACAAAGTAGCATTTGGTACCGCTACTTTTGATGTACAGAATAAAATACTTTCCTACTTGGCTTGTGTAACTCAGTGTTCTTAGATCATGCATCAAAAACAAAATTGGACTATATTGCACAATGCCTTGTTGTTGTTGAGGGCTTGTGGAAATGCATTGCAAGTTTGAAGCCAAATTTCTGAAAAAAAATTATAAAATTTATGTCAATTTAACTTTGCAATCAAGAGTGTCAGACATAATAAAATATATAAAATGAAGTATTTCTGTCTGAAGTTGTTCTGTCTGGTCGTGATTGTGTTCAGATTAAATCATTATGAAAATAGATTAAAGGTCCTGTATTACACAAGGATTCTTGTGAGCTGTAAACCATGTTATGATGTTGTTGCTTCCTCAAAAACATACATGGAGTTGTGTTTTGTTTCATTCTCACATGTTTGAGTAATCCTTTAATATTAGGCTGTCTACATCTCCAAATCTCAAAATGCTCTGTTCCACTTTGTGATGTCATGAGGCAGTAGTTTTCAAGTTAACAACTACCTTTTACCTTTATTTCAGTAGAAATTGGCAATTCCAGGGCTGAATGATCCAAATGATTCTAGTGAAGGTGTATTGAGTTTAAAAACACAGTGGAGCACTTCCTGTATTACCACATGACATTACAAGGTGGAACAGAGTTGTTTTTTTGTGTGTGTGTGTGTGTGTGTTAAACATGTGTGAATGAAACAAAACACAACTCCAGATATGTTTCTGATGAGGAAACAACATTATAGCGTAGATCAGAGAATAGTGTATATGTGCCCTTTAAGAATAAAACTGTGTGCAAAAAGTGAAGTTATAGCAGACGTGTGTTGTATACAAATCATGTGTACGGTATTATGATCTTATTTTGAGAATGTAAATTGCAATCAAAACTGGTATTCTTTCATAACATTCTTCCTCTAAGTATCTTGACATTTCTATAGATTTCAGTGATAGCGGAGGTTGGATTACTTTGTGGGATCAAATATTCAAGTGAGTTTGGTCTTTTGTGACAGAGAAACTAACCCTGCACTTTTGTCAAATTGTCGTCTCCAAGCAGTTTGATTACTCCCTGTTCCTTTGTTCCCTTCTTCCTCAGTTCATGAATAAAGCAATCATGGAGGTTAAGTGAATGGCCCTAAATGTGCTTGATTGCTAGCTGCCAGATAGCTCCAATCTAAATCATCCATTTTCTTTACAGAGTTTCTAATAAAAGTGTAATTTTCTTGTTTGTCTTGCAGGCCAGTGGGGTCAGTGTATTGGAGATGAGTGTGGTTCTGGAGGTTTTCAAACCAGGTCGGTATGGTGTGTACACGCAGAGGGCTGGACCACGCACCACTCCCACTGTCCTCAAGGGGGCAGACCTGAGACGCGACGGTCATGTTTTAAGGTCTGCGGATGGCACCAGGACCTGTTCGAATGGGACGTATCTGAGTGGGGTTCCTGTGTCCTCGTCCCCTTCTTTTCGAATGAGCTCAAAATAAGGACAGATTGCGTAACGGCACAACATGGTATCCAACGCCGAAAAGTCCACTGCGTTCGCTCCACCAATCGGACAGCAGTCTCACTCAGGATATGTGAGTTTTTTTCTCAGAAGCCCGCAGTGGAGCAGGCTTGCCTCATCCCCTGCCCCCAGGACTGTATAGTGTCAGATTTCACTTCCTGGTCCAGCTGTAGTCGAACCTGCGGGGCGGGGCTACAGTATCGGACTCGACATGTCCTAGCCACACCTATGTACGGAGGAGCGAATTGTCCCAACCTCACAGAGACCAGGACTTGTACCCACCCCATTGACTGTCCTGCTGGAGAGGAAGAGCACCAGTACAGCCTTAAAGTGGGGGCATGGAGTGAGTGCAGACTACCACATGACAAAGACTCACTTTTGAGCGGGAGAACAACAGTGGACTTCAGCAGCTTTCAGGAGAATAACACAGTATTACAGCACCCTCACGCAAATCAAAAACGCACCCATCTGCACCCGCCCCAGCACCCTCAGAGCCGCTACCCCATGTCCTGGGAACTGGAGGTGGGATACCAAACCAGACAAGTCCGCTGCACCCGGAGTGATGGCAAAAATGTCATGCTGAGGTAGGCGACTCACGCACCTGTCACTCTCAAGGAGTTATTACACAGTGACATCCTGAATAAAAAGTAGCTTTTCCAGACGTTCAATATAAAGATGATAATGAAAAATACCAGGACTCTGACGAAGGAAATGATTTGCAGCTCAGATAAGTGAGTTTATCTTAATCTCTTTTTCTGCTGATGGGGCTTTGGAGCTGGGAAAGTGCTTTGTTGCTGACATTCAGAAAGTGAACTTAAAAACCTTGTTGTTTTTAGTCTTTGTTATTTTCTTACTTCCTTAAGGGCTTAGACTAGGGATCCTGAGATTGCCCACAAGTCAGCGTTAAACCTCATCTGTCTAGTTAATACTGTAGCAACAAGTCTACACAGCCTATGCTAAGTATCAAGTGAACGCTAACATGCGCAACTTTGAATATATCTTTAATATGGGTGACGTCCATCCATCCATCCATCCATTTTCTTCCGCTTATCCGGAGCCGGGTCACGGGGGTAGCAGTCTAAGCAGGGACTCCCAGACTTCCCTCACCCTGGACACGTCCTCCAGCTCCTCCGGTGGGACCCCAAGGTGTTCCCAGGCCAGCCGAGAGACATAGTCCCTCCAGCGTGTCCTGGGTCTTCCCCGGGGCCTCCTCCCGGTGGGACATGCCCAGAACACCTCCCTAGGGAGGCGTCCAGGAGGCATCCTGAGCAGATGCCCGAGCCACCTCAGCTGGTTCCTCTCAACGTGTAGGAGCAGCGGCTCTACTCCGAGCTCCTCCCGTGTGACCGAGCTCCTCACCCTATCCCTAAGGGTGCGCCCGGCCACTCCGCGGAGGAAGCCCATTTCAGCCGCTTGTATCCGCGATCTTGTCCTTTCGGTCATTACCCAGAGCTCATGACCATAGGTGAGGGTAGGAACGTAGATTGACCGGTAAATCGAGAGCTTCGCCTTCCGGCTCAGCTCCTTCTTTACCACAACGGACCGATACAGCGACCGCATCACTGCAGACGCTGCACCGATCCGCCTGTCAATCTCCCGCTCCATCCTTCCCTCACTCGTGAACAAGACCCCGAGATACTTGAACTCCTCCACTTGGGGCAGAGACTCACCACCCACCCGGAGAGAGCAAACCTCCTTTTTCCGGTCGAGAACCATGGCCTCGGATTTGGAGGAGCTGATTCTCATCCCAGCCGCTTCACACTCGGCTGCAAACCGCCCCAGTGCCTGCTGCAGGTCCTGGCTCGAAGAAGCCATCAGTACAACATCATCTGCAAACAGCAGAGATGAAATCCTGTGGTTCCCAAACCAGGCCCCCTCCGGCCCCTGGCTGCGCCTAAAAATTCTGTCCATAAATATAATGAACAGAACCGGTGACAAAGGGCAGCCCTGGCGGAGTCCAACATGCACCGGGAACAGGTCTGACTTACTGCCGGCAATGCGAACACAGCTCCTGCTCCAGTCATACAGGGAACGGACAGCCCTTAGCAAAGAGCCCCGGACCCCATACTCCCAGAGCACCCCCCAAAGGACATCACGAGGGACACGGTCGAATGCCTTCTCCAGATCCACAAAACACATGTGGACTGGTTGGGCATACTCCCATGAGCCCTCGAGGACCCGATGGAGAGTGTAGAGCTGGTCCAGTGTTCCACGACCAGGACGAAAACCACACTGCTCCTCCTGAATCCGAGGTTCGACTATCGGTCGGATTCTCCTCTCCAGTACCCTGGAATAGACCTTACCGGGAAGGCTGAGGAGTGTGATTCCCCTGTAATTGGAACACACCCTCCGGTCCCCCTTCTTATACAGAGGGACCACCACCCCGGTCTGCCATTCCACAGGTACTGTCCACGACCGCCACGCGATGTTGCAGAGACGTGTCAGCCAAGACAGCCCCACAACATCCAGAGACTTGAGGTACTCAGGACGGATCTCGTCCACCCCCAGAGCCTTGCCACCGAGGAGCTTGCCAACCACCTCAGTGACTTCAGCCAGGGTGATGGACGAGTCCACCTCTGGGTCCCCAGTTTCTGCTTCCTCCTCGGAAGACGTGACAGTGGGATTGAGGAGATCCTCAAAGTATTCCTTCCACCGCCCGACAACATCCCCAGTCAAAGTCATCAGCTCTCCACCCGCACTGTAAACAGTGTTGGTGAAGCACTGCTTCCCCCTCCTGAGGCGTTGGACGGTTTACCAGAATCTCTTTGAGGCCGTCCGATAGTCCTCCTCCATGGCCTCCCCGAACTCCTCCCAACCCCGAGTTTTTGCCTCTGTGACTGCCCGAGCCGCAACACGCTTGGCCCGCCTGGCCCGCCGGTACTCATCAGCTGCCTCAAGAGTCCCACGAGCCAACAAGGCTCGATAGGACTCCTTCTTCAGCTTGACGGCATCCCTTACTTCCGGTGTCCACCACCGGGTTCGTGGATTGCCGCCGCGACAATAGAGGTGGAGAACATGGCCCACTCGGAGTCCATGTCTCCAACCTCCCCCGGGATCAGGGAGAAGCTCTCCCGGAGGTGGGAGTTGAAGACCCCCCTGACAGAGGGCTCCGCCAGACGTTCCCAGCAGACCCTCACAATGCGCTTGGGCCTGCCAGGTCTGTCCGGCTTCCTCCTCCGCCAGCGGATCCAACTCACCACCAGGTGGTGATCAGTTGACAGCTCAGCCCCTCTCTTCACCCGAGTGTCCAAGACACGCGGTCCGAGGTCAGATGACACGACAACAAAGTCGATCATCGACCTCCGACCTAGAGTGTCCTGGTGCCATGTGCACCGATGGACACCCTTGTGCTCGAACATGGTGTTTGTTATGGACAAGCTGTGACTAGCACAGAAGTCCAATAACAAAACACCGCTCGGGTTCAGATCGGGGAGGCTGTTCCTCCCAATCACGCCCCTCCAAGTGTCACTGTCGTTACCCACATGGGCGTTGAAGTCCCCCAGGAGAACAACGGAGTCCCCGGTTGGTGCACTGTCTAGTACCCCTCCCAGGGACTCCAAGAAGGCCGGGTACTCTGCACTGCTGTTTGGCCCGTAGGCCGACACAACAGTGAGAGACCTGTCCCCGACCCGAAGGCGCAGGGACGTGACCCTCTCGTTCAGCGGAGTGAACCCCAACACGCAGCGGCTGAGCTGTGGGGCAATGAGCAAGCCCACACCAGCTCGCCGCCGCTCCCCGCGGGCAACGCCAGAGAAATGGAGAATCCAACCCCTCTCAAGAAGTTGGGTTCCAGAGCCCAAGCTGTGCGTGGAGGTGAGGCCGACTATATCTAGCCGGTAACGCTCAACCTCCCGCACAAGCTCAGGCTCCTTCCCCCCCAGCGAGGTGACATTCCACGTCCCCAGAGCTAGTCTCCATGTCCGGAGATCCGGTCGTCGAGGTCCCCGCCTTCGACTGCCACCCGGATCTCTCCGCACCTGCCCCTCATGGCTCCTCCCGCAGGTGGTGGGTCCACGGGAGGACGGCCCCACGTCGTTCCTTCGGGCTGGGCCCGACCGGGCCCCGTGGGGAAAGGCCCGGCCACCAGGCGCTCGCTGCCAAGCACCCACCCCAGGCCTGGCTCCAGGGTGGGGCCCCGGTAACGCCAGTCCGGGCGACGTAACTGGCCTCGCTGTTTCTCTATCCATGGGGGCTTCTGGGTGACGTGTCTTGCTCAATCAAGAACACTGATTATATGCAGACCCAAAACCTCAAACTTATGGGTAACACTCCTTCCACTGTGGCAATGCCATTTTCAAACATATGCACATGAAAATCTCTTAGAAAAAATACTAATATTATACACTAAACAGAACTCTAAAATACAGAAAAATAAATTGCAAATGTTTCTCCATGTGCAGTTCTTGATTCCATTCAAGCGATATGAGCGCAGTTGGGATGTGCAGTCACATAATGAGTTTTATTTTACTGATGGTACTTATTTATTCAATCATTTGCAGATTATGTGGAATCTGCTGTTATTCCTCCGTGTTAGCCTGGCAGCACGGCACGGCGAAGCTAAATGTCAAGTGCTCCCCTCCACTCTCTGCACTAACCTGGTATTTGGATGATTTTGACACAGAAAGCTGCACACATGAGCACACAATCTCTCTCTTAAAGATAAAGGACAATATTAGGAGCCTTTCGATGCCAGATCAACCCTTCAATGTTATCCATTTTAAGTAAAATGCCACTTCTGAAGGCTACTGAACATGCTAATAAAGTAAAGTAGCTGTAATTGGCCAGGGTTTTGTTTGCCCGGTCCCAATGATCTAGCATAATTAAATGTTAGTAGAAAACATTGTCTGAAAAAGCTGTTGTAAAGCTGGGTACATGCCCAATAGTAGTGGAAAAGGTACTCAATATTGTTACTTAAATAAGTAAAGAGCAAAAAAAACAAATCTCAAGTAAAAGTATCACATGGAGAAATCAGCTTAAGTATTTCAAGCAGATTTTGAGAGCTAATAAATCTTCAAAGGTAGTGATTTTGTGCTGAATTTTGATCAACAGAAACAACTGAACCAAACAGAAAAAAAAAAAAAAAAAAAAAAAACCCAGCATGTTTTTTTCTTGCTGTTTTTCTTTGTATATTTGTGTTTGCTCAAATTATGAACTGATAAAAATAAACCCCTCAGGCTTTTCAGCAGGTCTCAAACAATAATAAAAAATACTTTCACTTTTCAGTTCAGTTAAAAATGTAGTGGAGTAAAGAGTACAGATACCTTCTCACAAATTTAGTGGAATAAAAGTAAAAAAGTATCCACTTTAAAATGTACTCAAGTAAAGTACACATACCTAAAATGTTCACTTAAGTACAGTACTTTACCACTTTTCCTTTTTACGCTCCACCACTGGTGCCCAACAATGAAGTTCAGTTTGTTTAAATGCTTTGTGAGAGCTAAGGGCAAGATTTACATACCTACTTTCTCTCTCTGCGGTGTGAAAATCAAGTACTCCATCTTTAATACCTGTGCGCTATTTTCAGATCGAGCCTTTTGGGATTACCACCAAAAATAAGCAGTGTAGACATATTAAGTCCTATTTATATCACAAAACTTCAGTATTGTATTGTAACAGATCTTCAATACGCTGGCAATTCAAAGCCCTCTAAATATTTCACTATTTAAATCAACATAAACGAAGCAAACGCAATAAGTATACACAGCTGAGATTAAAAAGCTTTATAATATTGGCTGAATAGATTTAGCATTTGTAATTTCTAACTCAGAGTCTACACTGCACAGCCTTGTTATCACACTATTTACTGAGACGTGAGACTGGAGCTTGTGAAGAAGGATTTCCCACCTGGCCCATGCATCATACTGCTCCTCTAATTACATTGTTGGATTCTGGGATGAGCTTTGTTCTCATTTTAATAATCTAAACTAATTAAAAGTGTCCAAATGAAACAACAAAAACTGTAATTGGATAACTGTTGATGTGTTTCTGTCTTTTTGTCAGCTAAATCCATGTACTCTGCATGTTGATGTCACAGCTATTATAGAGGTCAAATGTTTATGCAGCTTGTATGAGGCTGTCAACTCTCGAGGGATATGGTATTTCACTCAGTTTATGTCAATTATAGTAACAGGATTCACTCACTGTCAGCCCAGGTCTGTATTTTTAAGATATCATGACATTAACAATCAACTTGACATACCTATCAGTATGCACTATGTATGTGCCTGTTGCCATAGTAATATTATGTTGCCTTGAATATTCCACATCATGGCATTAACAGTGCAGCCATTTAAAATTGTCTATCATCATGGAGAAAAGCAGGTGTGCCTACCAGGCCAGGTTACAGGTCAGCTTTGTGAACAAGTGACTTCAACATTTTTCTGGGAAAACATTAAGGCAAAGCAATGGCATCTCTGTGGAGAAAGAAATGTATTACTGTAGCTGCACAGAATGACTTGCATGTTGTCCCATTAGAATTATAAGGGTCTATCTAACTTTTTGTCAAAATTGAGTTATTCATAAATTCTTACTCCTGGGTACACACTATACACTATATCAAAGTTTTATGGAGTTTGATGCTTTTCTGAGCACTTTATGAGCAAAAACAGATGCATTTTTGATGGTTCCCTTGGTGTTATAAAGTTTTATCTGCCTGAACCAATCAGAACACAAAATCAATTTAAATTGACCAATCACAGTTCTGGAATGTTGCCATTTAAGCCTTGTTCTCTAACAGAAAACAGCTTTTGTTGTATAAAAAGGACATTTCATCCCCAATTTCAGATAAACAAATTAATATCCAGTAACTTTTATTTATGACTGAATTTTGATCATATTTGTTACTTTAATGTTAATAGGCTTATATAGCCATAGACTATGGTTATAGCCAGCAGTATAGTGTTGGACCATAATGCTTTTTGGTTGTAATGTTTTTTGCTTATCTCTTTCATTCCCAAAACATTTAGATTTTGTTTACAATAAACTAAAATATAATAATATACTGTAAAATATGTAAACACAAACTAGTAACTATTCCAAAACGAGATGGATTGGGTCTCAAGAGGTGACATTGAGTATTCTGCATATCAAATCATAAAACCAATCTGATCTAAAATGTTTTTGGATTAGAGCTGGATCAAAACAGCTGATATGAAAAAAAAAAAAAAGACAAACAAACCAACAAACAACTAAACAACATTAAAAACATCATTAAAATTATTTGCCTGTTTGTTATCTTATGTTTACAATCCATCCAATCAACCATTTTCTTCCGCTTATCCGGTGCCGGGTCGTGGCGGGCAGCAGGCTAAGCAAGGACTCCCAGACTTCCCACACCCCAGACACATCCTCCAGCTCCTCTGGTGGGACCCCAAAGGCGTTCCAGGCCAGCCGAGAGACATTGTCCCTCCAGCATGTCCTGGGTCTTACCCAGGGCCTCCCCCCAGTGGGACAAGGCCAGAACACCTCCCTAGGGATGTGTCCAGGAGGCATTCTGAGCAGATGCCTGAGCCACCTCAGCTGGCTCCTCTTAACCTGCAGGAGCAGTGGCTCTACTCTGAGCTTCTCCTGTGTGACTGAGCTCCTCACCCTCTCTCTAAGGGAGCACCCAGCCTCCCTGGAGGAAGCTAATTTCGGCCGCTTGTATCCGTGATCTTGTCCTTTCGGTCATTACTCAGAGCTCATGACCATAGATGAGGGTAGGAACGTAGATTGACTGGTAAATGTAGATTGACCCACCTGAAGAGGGCAAGTCACCTTTGTCCGGTCAAGAACCATGGCATCGGATTTGGAGGAGCTGATTCTTATCCCAGCTGCTTCACACTCGGTTGCAAATTCTGTCCATGTACAATGAACAGAACCGGTGACAAAGGGCAGCCCTGAATCCAAGGTTCAACTATCGGTCGGATTCTCCTCTCCAGTACCCTGGAATAGACCTTACCGGGAAGGCTGGGGAGTGTGATTCCCCTGTAATTGGAACACACCCTCTGGTCTTCCTAAAGAGGGACCACCACCCCGGTCTGCCAGTCCAGAGGTAGCATCCCTGACCGCCATGTGATGCTGCAAAGACGTGTCAGCCAAGACAGCCCCACAATATCCAGAGACTTAAGATTCTCGGTATGGATCTCATCCACCCCCGGGGCCTTGCCACCGAGGAGCTTGCCAAACCACCTCAGTGACTTCAGCCAGGGTGATGGACGAGTCCATCTCTGTGTCCCCAGTCTCTGCTTCCTCCTCGGAAGACGTGACCGTGGGATTGAGGAGATCCTCAAAGTATTCCTTCCACCATCCAACAACATCCCCAGTTGAGGTCAGCAGCTCTCCGCCCGCACTGTAAACAGTGTTGGTGAAGCACTGCTTCCCCCTCTTGAGGCGTCGAACGGTTTGCCAGAATTTCTTTGAGGCCATCCGATAGTCCTCCTCCATAGCCTCCCCAAACTCCTCCTAACCCGGAGTTTTAGACTTTAGAATTTACTTTATTGTCCCCAGGGGGGGATTCCTTTCCACATACACAGAGCACGTCTGACGTATACACAGATAAATGCCAAACATGACAGTCACATAAACACATTACGAAAACAGACATTATGCCTCAGCAGGGCCTATTGTTTAAGAAGGCAATGGCTGCTGGGATCAGGCTTCTACCAAACCGTGCCCTCCTGCACCTGATCGCCCTATACCTCCGTCCTGAAGGCAGAGGAATTAGTTGGTCATGGAGGGGGTGAGTGGAGTCCTGTATTATGGAGAGTGCAAAGCATCCAATAGCCCGATTATTTAGATCTGTGAGATTGGGTGTGGGGAGTCCTATGATTTTAGCAGCTATGTGTGTTACTTTTATGAGTTTGGTCCGGTTTTTAACAGTAAGCATGTTATAGAAGCAGTTTGCCACCGCAACAGCACAAGCCGCAGCACGCTTGGCCTGCCAGTACTTAAGCTAACAAGGCTCGATAGGACTCCTTTTTCAGCCTGACGGCATCCCTTACTTCTGGTATCCACCACCATGTTCGGGGGTTGCTGACTCGACAAGCACCGTAGACTTTGCGACCACAGCTACGAGCAGCCGTGCTGGCAACAGAGGCAGAGAACATGGCCCACTCAGAATCCATGTCCCAGGCCTCCCCCAGGATCTGGGAGAAGCTCTCCCGGAAGTGTGATTTGAAGACCCCCCTGACAGAGGGCTCCACCAGACGTTCCCAGCAGACCCTCACGATACACTTGGGCCTGCCAGGTCTGTCCTCCTCTGTCAGCAGATCCAACTCACCACCAGGTTGTGATCGGATGACTGCTCTGCCCCTCTCCCCCCCAAGTGTCATTACCCACCTTCGAGTCCCCCAGGAGAACAACAGTGCCCACAGTTGGTGCGCTGTCCCCCCCCAGGGACTCCAAGAAGGCCAGGTACTCTGTACTGCTGTTTGGCCCGTAGGCCGCCACAGCAGTGAGAGACCTGTCCCTGACCTGAAGGCGCAGACCCGCTCGTTCACCGGGGTGAACTCCAACACGAGGCGGCTGAGCTGTGAGGCAATAAGCAAGCCCACACCAGCTCGCCGCCTCTCCCCGCGGCAACATCAGACAAATGGAGAGTCCAGCCTCTCTCAAGGAGTTGAATTCCTGTGCCCAAGCTGCGCATGGAGGTGAGGCCGATTATATCTATTGCTCAACCTCCCGCACAAACTCAGGCTCCTTCCCCCCCAGAGAGGTGACATTCCATGTCTCCAGAGATCCGGTCGCCGAGGCTCCCACCTTCAACTGCGGTCCAGATTCTTTGCTCCAGCCTTCCAAGGATCCTCTCGCAGGTGGTAGGTCCACAAGACGACGGCCCCACGTTGCTCCTTTGGGCTGAGCCCGGCCGGGCTCCGTGGGGAAAGGCCCGACCACCAGGCAGTCGCTGGCGAGCACCCAGTCCGGGTGACGTAACTGGCCTTGGTCTTGTACGCAACATGGAAGGCTTTTGAACCTCTTAGTCTGACCCGTCCCCCTGGACCTGTTTGCCATGGGTGAAACTATCAGGGGCATGAAGCCCCTGACAACATAGCTCCCAGGATCATTCGAGTACTCAAACCCCTCCACCACGTTAAGGTGGTGGTTCAGGGAGGGATGTTTACAGTCATATATAGGTAATGCTGAAATATTTGCTATGCATTATCTTATGTTTATAATCATATACATGTCATGCTGACAAGTTTAATGTTGTAAAGATGTTTTCACTTTTGACTTTTAAATGTGTACCATATAGTTTTATTAAAATGTTGGAACAAGTTCTTATTTTGTCATGTTTTGTAGATAGAACATTCTAAATTACCACTTCCCAGAACACCCACTTTTACAAATTTCAATTTCTCAACTTAGACTCCGCTGAGGGTGCCATTAAATAAGTGTATTTCCTCTTTTATTTCTACTATACAAGTGGTCAAAACTTTAAACCTAAAAATCTCAGAAGTGCTCAGAATTCAGACAGAACCTTCTTATTTTAAGGAGACAATGTATAGGTTCACTGTGTCCTGCCTGGACTACAGTAGTAGTCCATATTGTAATCCCTTTGGCCAAAACAGCCCATTTTCCAGGATGCTGAATTAGAAAGTGATCCTGTGTTTCTTTTTTTTTCCTTCTTTTAAACCTATACACTGCCTGGCCAAAAAAAATGTCGCCACCAAAAAAACAAAAAAGAAAAAAACACTAATATTTCATTGGACCTAATTTAGCTTTGATTACGGCACACATTTGCTGCGGCATTGTTTCAATAAGCTTCTGCAATGTCGCAAGATTTATTTCCATCCAGTGTTGCATTCATTTTTCACCAAGATCTTGCATTGATGATGGTAGAGTCTGACTGCTGTGCAAAGCCTTCTCCAGTACATCCCAACTCTGTGGTGGTCAATCCATGTGTGAAAATGACATCTGATGCTCCCTGAACCACTCTTTCACAATTTGAGGTTGATGAATCCTGGCATTGTCATCTTGGAATATGCCCGTACCATCAGGGAAGAAAAAAATCCTTTGATGGATTAACCTGTTCATTCAGTATATTCAGGTAGTCAGCTGACCTCATTCTTTGAGCACAGACTGTTGCTGAACCTAGACCTGACCAACTGCAGCAGCCCCAACCTATTTGCTTCGTTAAATCCAGGTGGTGACTTTATTTTGGTATATCTTAGTTCAAGATCGACCAGGGCTCTAAAGTGTTTATAAAGGTCTGACAAATAAAAAATAAAAGCACAAGTAGTCAATTATCATTTGTTTGGGTTTATATTATTGTTGTTTTGATCGCTCAGGGATCACTCATATTTCTTTCTAAACCAACTTGACATGACATAATTGGACATTTTTTATAGTAATAGTAACATACTATTAGCATTGTTTTAGCCCAAAAACATTTACAAAGATTTAACACATTTATATCTATTCACAGTTTAATTTAGTTTAATTGACTTAACTAATAACAGATATTCCTTACTGTAAACAACAATTTGTGTTAGTTTCACTGTAGTTAGCCCCTCCCTTCAACTTTGTAAAAAAATAAAACTGTCCAGTTCACAGAATTCAATTTTCTTTTGTGACATTTATATCAGTGTAATCTAATTAGAGCCCATGTGTTCTCTCTCTTCAGCCTGTGCTCCAAGACCACCCCCCCTGTCACCTTCCAGTCCTGTGTCATGCCCCGACCCTGCCTGGTGTCTGATTGGTCGCCGTGGAGTCCCTGCTCTAAAACCTGCCGCTCTTCTGACCTTTCTCCTGGTTTTAGAATTCGAACACGGACCATGACCCAAATGCCTGTCGCTGGGGGCAACCAGTGTCCTGCCCTGGAAGAGAAGGAGGCTTGTAACATTTTAGGAGACTTACTACCAAACTGCCCCAGGTACTTTATTAGGCATTGTTCTAGATCTGTCATGATAACAAATTTTGATATTTATTGCTACAGATTATATTAGGATAAACAATAATGCTAATAATAATAAGTCTACTTAATACTACTGACACAACAACCCTAACGTGGGATAATTGCCATAAAATATTTTACAAATAAAAGTGTACCATATCATAAAAAAAAAAAAACATGAACTGTAACCATAGACTGTATATATGAATGGATGTAGCTGACCTGCTAGCTGTCGCGTTCCTAATAGGAAGTGATCATGGCTGCTCTTCCGGCTCCATCGACTCTGGCTCCAATTCACTTTACATTGAAAAAATGGTCACCCCTCTCTCTGTAACTGCTGCAGTGAGCCTTGTCATTTTGGTCTTAACAATGTTCATTTGGCTGGAGCTGAACGCTATGGGTGACGTCACACTCACTTAGTCCACTTCTTTATACAGTCAATGGCTGCAACAAATAAAAATAAGTTAGTATCTATAATAAGTCATCCAAAAGTACTACAAAATATAGCAAATTCCCCACTGAGCCTGCAAAATATTCTCCCAGCTATTTTTTTTTATTGAACAATAAGTCAACACAGTAATCATCGTGACTGGCCTAGTTTTTTCCTGAGTGTTTATCATCACAATCTCAAAATGCGTTTGCAAATCTGAATTTCATTTCTTTCTGAGTAATTGTGACAGGTGCCTTGTGGTGACAAACAAACACGACTTGAGTAAAATTAGCCCAATTATCTGGCAACACCCAAAATAACATTGCATTCCGATGGGATTTCCTGAAAACATGACATCCTAGATAACAAATAACGACTTGAACCTCATTGTTAGGGGCTATTTGAGGTAAAACGGTTTAGTGCTGGATTGAGAATTACTCCCCCTCGCTGTTAGATTTTTTTGTTTTATTTGCTAAATCTACACAGATAGCCTCGGAGGAGTGGATTTACATGATTAGGAGAGAAACTCATTACAGAAATTAAGCTTTTGATAGATTACTACAGGCTGTTGTTGTGGTAAACTCTGCAAATATTATTCCGTTATGCACCACTGCCCTCCCATATCTGAAACCAAACATTTGCTCACAAGTTAGGAAATAACAGTAGTCATCACAGCTTCATTTTAAAAAAAAAAAAAAAAAAAAAAAATACCCCACTGCTTTTGTCTGTAGCAGGCCCTATGCTGTTTCCCTGCAGTCTGCAAATATACAGCTATGCATAATTTAGTTTTAAACGCACCCATTTATCATTTTATTTGTGAATTGTTGCGTGTAAATAAACAAATGGGCCTCCTGCACTGAAAACATTAGGGCTTAACCGCTGTAATCAGTCCACTTTTTGCTCTTACCTCACATTACATATTCTGCTTCAGAACTTTTGCAGCAGGGGACTAACATATTGTGATCTATTGTTTTTATACCAAACAATAAGGAATCAAGAACAGACAGCCAAGGACTTTTATCTACTGTTCAACATTCTATGCACTAAAACTTTGCTTTTGTACTACCAATACTCAGCAATGCGTGTTTTGACTATATGAAGACCGCCAACATATGCAGATATATTGTAATGATCTGATCTATTTTGTGTTTAGCTCAGAGTTGACACCTTTTGTTGTTCTTGTTAATGTTTATGTGCTGCTGTTAATGTAACTGCTTTTGTATGTGACATGTAGTTGCTAAGCCAACAAGTTAGACTATAGACTTCTGGCTCCACTGACTCTGGCCAATTCACATTACATTATAAAACTGTCGCCCCTCTCTCTGTAAGCGCTACTGTGAGCCTCATCATGTTGGTCTTAAAATGTCCGTATTAACTCGCTTTACATGATCCTGGTATTTTTATTTCGCTATTGTGTCTGTAAATCAAGATATGAACAGTAATAACAGGCGCCTTCATTTCCAGAGGTCGCTCCTACTGGCATTAGCAACAGCTGCGGGAGCGGTGCAGGAAGGGGCGTTACCTTCAACAGCCTCGCTCAGGATTGGCTCTTTGGTTGCTATGAAACCTGCAGTCAGAATTCCTAATATGAAATTTGCGTCCAAATTCTCCCCTATAACTGCTAGCCTCGATGAGCTTCATTTGACTGGAGCCAAACGCTATGGGTGACGTCACACTTCCTTAGTCTACTTCGTTATACAGTCTATGGTTAAGAACACTGCTGTTTTGCTGTGATTTTGGCATGGGTTATGGTCACCCAGAAAAGGATTCACGTGTTTCCTTGCACCAGAATGCTACAATATGTTTGGCTAAGCAGGGATAAATTCATATTCTGAAACTGCCAAGCTAGTGAGCAGATCACAAAATAATCAGGAGAATTTTAGGAGCAAAATAAAATTGGTAATCTACACTCCATAACACAGGCCTAAATCAAAAGTCTGTTTATGTCACATTCACTTTGCTTTGCAATTTCTAAAGTTTTAAATTTTTTTCCTTACATAAACCTTAACACAATAATTTGATATGGTGACAACCCTAATCACAATTTGACCGCAAATTTGATATGTTTTTAAGGTTTGAGTGGCGGACTACAGACTGGGGAGAGTGTGGTATCTCTGCTTTGCTAAGCCAGCAGGACAAACGCTTGGCTAACATCAGTGCGCTATGTGGAGCAGGCATCCAGACGAGGAAGACCTACTGTGTTCAAATCCCCGATGACTCTACCCCACATCACAGGAAGGAGGGTAAGAGAAAATGCCTCTGTTATGTCTGACCCAAGGCGCACTGCAAGCAAATGCCATGTAAAGAGGTGCTCCACATTTTCACAGATCAAGCGTTGGCAAGAATTAAAGCTGCAGCTGGAGCAACTTTGTGGTAATAGTGGTTTAGCACAGCGCAGTTCTGCAGCTATACTTGCTCAACATTGAAGTATCTTTGTTTCTTGTAGATGAAGGATGGCATAATTCATGTTTATATAACTCTACCTTCAAGGCACTCTAAGCGCTTTACATCAAGGAACCACATACGCACACACATTCATACACCAGTTTACCCAGACACTGGAAATGAGGTGGAGGAGGTTAAGTGTCTTGTCCAAGGACACAAAAAAAGTATTCATTTGAGGGAGCTAGAATTGCACCGTCAGCCTGTGGGTCAATGAATCTGACAGCTCTACCACTGATTTTTACATCGACAGTGGGATTCAAACCACCAACCTTAGGATCAGTGGATACTCTACCAACTGAGCTACTGTTGCCCACTTCTGCCATTATGGATGCAATTGTATGCTGCTTGTGGTATTAGGAAGTTTCAAGCAATAACACTGGTCAACACCAAATTTATTGTTTAAGATTTTTTAGCTAATTTAGGACAATTTTGATGTGCTGAATCCAAAAATCACATTGGTTTTGCTCAATCAGGTCAACTTTCTGAACTAAGCTACATATTTGTGTTTTGACAATTTTGTTTGCGTACGGGTATTTTCACATCATATGATGCAAAATTCTTTTATATTTCTCGCAATAAACGAATTCTGAAGATTTTGCATGTGCCAACTTACGACTAACTTGTTTGTTTTTTTATATATATATATATATTGCAAGTGAATGAAATGGCTTCGACTAGAAGATCTTGCAAAACAGCAATCAAGTCACAAGTTTCATGAAATGTGCTTACCATGCTTATTTTGGTATTAAACTTGGTGACCAGGATAAAGCTTGGGCGCCACACAGCGTATGCAAGTCATGCACTGAGTATCTGCGTCAGTAGACGAGGAGAGAGAAGAGAGAGACAGAGAGAGACAGAGAGAGAGAGAGACAGAGAGAGAGAGAGACAGAGGGGGAAACCAGGAGATTGTCATGGTTTCCTGAGAATGTAACGTTCAATTTACATGTACTTACCTTTATCAATTAACATAATGTTAACATTTAATTAATACATTCTGTTAGAAAACATTTTTTTTCTCCTAAAACATTTTCTGGATGAAATTAACGAAAATCAACTGATAATGTCACAAAAATGTAATTAATTTAGTCAGAAGATCTGATTTTTCTAAATCAAATTAGCATAAAAACCTGACCTGATTGAGAAAAATGGATGTCATTTTCGGATTCAGCGGTGCAAAATGGCCCTAATTTAATTGAAAAAACATAGACAACTTTCAAAATTTTTTTTTTTTTTTTTTGTAACCCAGTGTAATTATTCCTGTTGTACTGTAGTTCTGCTAGCTACTTAATTGGCTAGTTCTGTTGTAGTTTTAAAATGTTATATAGACTACATGCAGAATTTCATGTTTTTTAGAGCTGTTTCTTAGTTTGGTGGGAGACCTTTGTTAGCTAAATATTTATCATAGGTTTAGATCAGCCAAGTGGCAGTTTAGAAAGAAAAGTTGAGAAAACAAAAAGTAGTGCATGCTTCTAAAAAAAATAATCCCTCTATGTAGTAAATCTTTATACACAAAGCGCCCTGGGGGAGACCCAGGACATGCTGGGTGGTTTCTCGGCTAACCTGAGAATGCCTTGGGGTCCCACCAGAGGGGCTGAAGGAAGTGTCTGGGGTCAGGGTAGTCTAGGCATCCCTGCTTAGGCTGCTGCCCCCACAACCTGGTCTTCAATAAGCATAGGAAAATGAATCGATGGATAATATTTTTTAGAGCACACGTGTCAAACTCAAGGCCCACAGGTCAAATTTGGCCCTTCACATCATTTTATGTGGCCCTCAACAGGGTAAATTTAAAGGTATGATGGTCTTAAAATGTCATCTTATCAGGATTTACGCAGTTACACAGCCAAATTTTTACATCTAGGCAAATGCATGTAATATTTGTAACTTGAATAAGCAATAAATACAGAAACAGTTGATTAACAAGTTTAAAAAGTAGTTATATTTATTTTATATCTGGCCCTTTGAAGGCAGCCACTTTGCTGACGTGGTCTTCGGTGAAAATGTGTTTGACATCCCTGATTTAGAGGATGGCTGCTAGTTTTTTTTCAAGCATGAAGTCAAATTAGGCCTGATTTAGTATTATTTATGAACATGATTTTTTAAGTCACTGTTGGTTTAATTGGTTTAGATTAGATTAGATGGTTTAGTTCTCCTGGTTTAACTCCAATCTATGGTCTAGTCTAATCTTAGAGCTGTTTGCATATATTCTTTGCAATGTACTTCTAATTTGGTACATTTTGTGAAAAGTTTGAGAGGCACTCATCTACTTCAAACTCAGGGCTGTGTGCAAAAGCCCTGTTGTAGCATAAAACTGAACAGCACCAGAAATCTATAACAATGTTAGCAGTGCATAGGGCTGTCCAGTTCACATCAGAAAAATAATTGAAAAACAAATTAACCCACAAATTTCTTTCAATAAGCATGTCAGGCTGACCACCATCAATATGCTATAAAGGGAGGAGAAGCCATTGTAAATTACTGACTATAAAAAGTATGTTTGATTTAAGCTTTAGACAGCACATTTTGCACACTGCAGTTTTTGGCATGGGCCTCGGGGGGTGCTTATGAGAAAACAGAGCAGGGGTATGACTCAAAGGTTAAATGTAGAGTGTTAATGGAGTTTAGGGTAGGTCATAAATACAGGTGATTTATCATGTGTTTGTACTGGTAGAGACATGCACATCGCATAAATGTCGTGACTGCACTGCTGGTAGACCTGTCTCAATAAAATATTTTGAATATATCGATACAGAGAAATACTGCGGTGAACGATAATATTAAAACTACTTTATGCCACCAATTAAGATATAAATAATACAGGAACCAAAATAGTCCAAACTCAAAGCTCAAGAAATCACAACAATGAACTCACAGAAGGACAAGACAGTGACAATGCACCAACAAAAGACAAGGGGAAACATGAGGCTAAAATAAACCAGGAAACAAGGTACAGGTAAAACACATCAGGGTGGGGCAGCCAATCAACAGACAGGAAGTGAAACTCAAAAGCACATGTCAAATAAAAACACCAAGGATATGAACTATAGAAATAAGGCAAGCTAAAACAAGGAAAACAATGGAACAAAACATGATCCATGACAAGTAAACCATTTTTAAATTGATTGTTTCTTTAAAAGTCTTGAGCTGCAACAAATAAACAGCAGAATGTACCAATAATTAGCCATAAAAGGGAATTATTCACCCCACCACAGCTCAAATCACCTCACCTCACCTCTTTTGCAAAGAAAAAGTACTCACAATAAATATTTAGGCCCACAATATATTGTTTCTTGTCATTCATAAATTGAGTGACAAGTCAGAATAGTAATTATCCTGACAGTCTTATGTGCTGGGTCCAAAAACAAACATTTTTGAAAAGAAAAGAAAAAACGACAGAAACCGCAGTTCTTTGGAACTCCACAGGATGACGTTTGAGGGTCAAGACCTTTTTCAGACATTATTTTAATAGCACCACAATGTGACGCTCCAAAGAACTCCGGCGCAGATCTGTTTTTTCTCATCATCTATTTGACTCATATTCCCTGTGCATTTTAGGAATTGATGTTCGGCACTGTTTTTTATTACTACCACAAGCCAAGTGTGAACCATGACCTACAGTTGACCACAGAGCTGCGCCTGGAGAGATGACTTGCTAAAAACAGCAAAACATTGATTTCACACGTATTTACCCAAGGGATCTCCACTGAATTACTGACCTTTACAAACACTAGTGCTGAAAATGGGATGTGGCATAAGTAACTGGTGACAAGGAACCACACTGTAGCTCCACATTCAACAAAATGACATAAAGATGTTTAATATTAGTAGTATTTTAAGATGTGAAATGAAGCTCATGAGATCTATCAGAGTTGATTTCATTGATTTCTAACTAGCACAAAAATATATCACTAAAAATGTGTTTATTGCCACACTGTGGATCTAGGCCTGTCACGATAACACATTTTGAAGTTTGATATAGTGCTGTAACTAGAGTAACTAGACCAGGGATGTCAAACACATTTTCACACCAGAATGACTGCTCTCAAAGGGCCAGATGTAAAATAAATCTAACTACTTTTTTAACTTGTTAATTCAATGTTTCTGTATTTATTACTTATTCTGGTTACAAATATTGCATATGAATTTGCCTACCCAAATTTACCCATTTGCGGGTGAAGAGAGGGGCTGAGCTGTCAACTGATCACCACCTGGTGGTGAGTTGGATCCGCTGGCGGAGGAGGAAGCCGGACAGACCTGGCAGGCCCAAGCGTATTGTGAGGGTCTGCTGGGAACGTCTGGCGGAGCCCTCTGTCAGGGGGGTCTTCAACTCCCACCTCCGGGAGAGCTTCTCCCTGATCCCGGGGGAGGTTGGAGACATGGACTCCGAGTGGGCCATGTTCTCCACCTCTATTGTCGCGGCGGCAATCCACGAACCCGGTGGTGGACACCGGAAGTAAGGGATGCCGTCAAGCTGAAGAAGGAGTCCTATCGAGCCTTGTTGGCTCGTGGGACTCCTGAGGCAGCTGATGAGTACCGGCAGGCCAAGCGTGCCGCGGCTCGGGCAGTCACAGAGGCAAAAACTCGGGGTTGGGAGGAGTTCGGGGAGGCCATGGAGGAGGACTATCGGACGGCCTCAAAGAGATTCTGGCAAACCTCCTGGACGCCTCCCTAGGGAGGTGTTCTGGGCATGTCCCACCGGGAGGAGGCCCCGAGGAAGACCCAGGACACGCTGGAGGGACTATGTCTCTCGGCTGGCCTGGGAACGCCTTGGGGTCCCACCGGAGGAGCTGGAGGACGTGTTCGGGGTGAGGGAAGTCTGGGAGTCCCTGCTTAGACTGCTGCCCCCGCGACCCGGCCCCGGATAAGCGGAAGAAAATGGATGGATGGATGGAATTTGCCTAGATGTAAATATATGACTGTGTAACTGTGTATCTCCTGGTAATATGACATTTTAAGACCATTATACCTTTTAATTTACCCTTTCGAGGGCCACATAAAATAATGTGAAGGGCCACAGTTGGCACGCGGGCCTTGAGTTTGACACATGTGAACTAGACGATAAATGATAATATTGAAACTAATTTATACCACTGACACAATAATCCAAGAGCAGATTTAAACTACAAAAACTATTCAGAATGTACTATATTGTTAGAATATCATGAGCTAAAATACTATATAGCAAAATGAAACACTTTAGTACTTAGTTGGCATGTTAAAGTTAGACTACTGTAACGGCCTACTCACTGGCCTCTCCAAACAAGTCTTAACACAGCTGCAGTACATCCAGAACGCTGCTGCTCGGGTCCTGACTAGAACCAGGAAGTACGAGCACATAAGTCCTGTGCTCAGGTCTCTGCACTGGCTTCCTGTAGCTCAAAGAATAGACTTTAAAGCAGCTCTGCTTGTGTATAAGTCTCTCCATGGCCTAGGTCCAAAGTATATCTCTGACATGTTAGTGCCATTTGAATCATCTCGCAATTTGAGGACTGCAGGGACCGACCTCCTGCTGGTACCCAGAGTTAGGACTAAACATGGGGAATCAGCGTTTCAGTTTTATGCAGCTAAAACTTGGAATAGTCTTCTTGAAGATGTGAGACAGGCCTCTACTTTGACAATATTTAAATCCAGGCTCAAAACAGTTCTGTTTAGCTGTGCATACGACTGAAAGGTTTTTATTCTGCACTCTTCTCCTTTAATGGTAATTTTATGATGACAGAAGAAACATGGACTGATGGACTTTTATTAGACATAGTAAAGTGACAGGAAAGTATTTGAGAAGTGACAGGAAAGTTTTTTGTAAAGTAATGGGAGAGTTCTTAAACTGACCAAGACAGTGTTTAAAGAGTGCGAGAGAGAGTTTTTAAAGGGTGCAAACGAGTGGGTGAGAGAGTTGCAGATTGGGTGATTATTTATGTTTTGATCTGTGTGATTTTAATGTCTTTCTTATTCTGTAAAGCACTTTGAATTACCTTGTGTACGAATTGTGCTATACAAATAAACTTGCCTTGCCTTGCCTTAAAGTACTAAAGTGCAGTTTAAACCTTATCATATAGCCAAAAGAATAACCAAAAATGTTCCAATAGCACAAAGAAAATGTACAAACAATAAATGTTAACCCCCCAAAAATATTGTTTGTTATAATGATAAGCCAATATAGGATTCATAGCAACAGGCCTATGTGGAACATTTGAGAGAAAGCAGGTGACAGACCCTCCACCAGAAAAGTTACATAGTGTACCCTTAACATGCACAAGTAAATGAAACATGTGATTCTGTCTTTAGTTATTTCTACACCATGTCAAATTTGTTTCTAACATGATTCAAAAAAAACTTTTTTTTGCTTTTCACAACTTTAACTATGGAGGCTTTTTGGATCAAAACATGCCCCATGCTGCTACAACTCCACACTTTTTTTTCTTCTTTTTTTTCTTAACAGTTCCACATTTTAACCTCAATCAAAAAGCTGCAGAACCCCAAAACTAAAATGTTTGGAATTTTAAATGATTCTGAGAAAACCGTTTCATTTATCACTTAAATTAAGTACTGAACTCATTACAAGTTCACTTTAATAATTATGAGGCATCCCTTATCTAATAACTACACAATTTAAAAAGTAATTTTGTTCAATTTATTTGGTCCTTCACTTATCTAATGTGAAAACAAGGAAAGGGTTTGCATTGAAATTGGAATTGTCGACCAAATATGCTGAATCTCATTGTGGCAGATCTATGTATGAACCATAGTGTGCGCATGCTAGGCTTATATAGAACATACTTGTCCATGCTATATTCTTTGTTTAGTTTTCATTTTAGTTTTACATTAGTCCAGGTCTAGTCCAGATTCATTCCTAAGAAATCAGTTGACAATGATTTATTGGAACACTAAGTAAGTTTTCTGGTGGATGGTTCATCACTTGTCTAAACATATTTATTAAATTCTATGTGTTTTATTGCCAATATGGTCTCTATGGACATTGCTATTTTATTTTTATTTTTTTCTATTTTGTGGAACCTTCCAAGCAGAACAACAACATGTCCATGGAGAATGGAAGGTCAACAGTAGCTCCGTTAGTAGTGTTCGTCCACTGATCTCAAGGTTGGCAGTTCGCTCTCAACATAAACATCATTGGTAAAGCAAACTCACAGGTTGATGGTGCGTTTCCAGCTCTCACAGATTAATGCTGTTCGCTACTCGCACTTAACTGCACTTAACATTTAACACTCTGCGTACACTGTGTATGAATGTGTGTGTGAATGGGTATGTTGTTCCTTGATGTGAAAAGCGCTATATATATATATATAATATTGGAAAGCACTATATATATTTAAAAAAAAAACAACAACAACAAGGTTTTGGAACTTCCAAAAACATACATAGCGCCCAATAGTCTTTTTTAGTTCTGATTAAATTTGTTTTTGGTTCACCTTTTATTTGTTCACCTTTTTTACAACAATATCACAGTAAAACCACATTGATCTTTTAAGAATGTCCCAGTTCCATCATAATACATGTCTTTTATTTATCCAATATCATTCATATTGCATTTCACATTTAGCAAAGCAGTGTAATTTACTCTCCACTAGTTGAAACTAGTATCTGATTTTCTCAAAGGAGATCAAACACCATGTTAAATTACTTTTGGAGAGCGACAAAATGCACGCTGGACATTTAGGGGATTTCTATCCGGAGTGCTCATTTAAATGGAAATTTGCTGCTAAATGATGTGCAGAGGTGCATCAAAATGGAATATTATATTGAATAAATCACTGTTGTGACTGGAGCCGTTTCTGTTCGTTCGCTGTAAGGCTGTCTGCACTGGCTGTGATCTGCTCCAAGTGGGATTGTCCCCTCTGTGTCCCTCGCCACTATATTTCTTGGTTCAGCAGCGGTTTATTCACAGAACCACTGCACTACACTCACGTAATGTTCCTTTGAGCCTTTATGCTACAATAAATAAGAAAACTTTGGCTTTTTTCTGTCAGTAAGTACTTGCTTTTTTGCATTGCGAGCTGCCCTAAATGAAAAAACATACCATTAAGAAGACTACTTCCATCAGGTAAATGCATTAAAAGCTCTTAGTGAATACACCATATGCAAATGCCACAAATGCACCCATAAACAATAACTAGTCTGTATATGTTGTGTTAGTCCTAATTGACAAAGTGAAATGGTTGCATAAGGATAGACATCAGATTTATAAACATGTATTACATTAACACTCCACTCAGAAGTGAGGGGCAAAATGTTCTACACACAGAGAAGGAATGTTCATTTCCAAATATGCCTGAGATGCACCTATCAAAACTTAACATAGCAAAATAGCTTGAGAACAACTTGAAAACAAGCCACTGTGAATTAAACAGGGTAATATGCTCTCACCTGAAACCCATGGATGATACATGTTGAGGTACACACTGGGGCAGGGTGATATGGCCCAAAAACATGTGTAGTGATTTATTTGAGAAAACATAGAATTGAAAACAACTGAAGCTATTTACCCAGTTGCTTTTATAGCAAAAGAGAAATTCAATTCTGTCAACTAGACAAAAGTTTTAGAGTGCAGACGTTTTGCCTCTCATCCAAATCGCTTCTTCAGTTCTGGTCAGATTACTGGTGGACATTGCTTTATCTGTGTGAAGGGAGGAGCTAACTACACTGAAACTAACACGCCTATTTGTTCACAGTTTATGTTTGTTAGCTATGCTTATTGAACTACACTAAGTGTGAACTGTGTCTGAGTCATACTTTGCATAATGGTCTAGGCTCTCACACCTATTAGAATCTAGGCTATCATTATTGTTTTTCTTATTTTGCTTTAAGTCTGAGGATGAAGTTAAATATTAAAGGAGAAGGTAACTGATATCTAAGCCCCCATTCCTGTTCAAAGATGGATTGTCTTTCTGAACAAAAATTGCCTCTTTAACCCCCCTCTCAAACCGTTTCCTTGTTTTTTGTCCAGTTGACAGAATTGAAGTTCTTTTTTGCTATGTACCATACCTGGACGGTTCAAGGATTACAAACATAGTTGCTTTTATGATATGTGTACTTACTTTTTTTTTTTTTTTTTTAAACTATTTAAGTTATAAGTAATAGCTATAATTTCTGCTTCCACTTGTCATGTCTTATCTCTTTCATTATTAGATATTTTACCCTCTCTAGCCTCCACAGTCAGTGTTTAATGCGCTCTAGGCTTAAGCAGTAGCAATTAGCCATGATCTATGTCTCGCTCCTCTCGCAACTGAGGAGAATCAGTGCCAGCGAATGCTCAATTATATCATAATATTCCAAATTTCCCATCATCCCCTCATATCAAGAATTTTCACCAGAGATATAATATGGCCCGCTCTTATACACACAACACTGGATTCTCACAAGTCTTGTTTTTCTCAGCACCTTGTTACAGCTTGACCTTCATCCTTCTCTGTGGTGACCTTTATATGCCCCTGTTGTTTGTTCAGTGTCCAGGCCGGTGAGTGCTGGACTGTGTGGAGCTGAAGAGCCTCCTCCTGCTGTCCAGAGCTGCTCCATACCCTGCCAACATCACTGCAGCCTCTCCCCCTGGTCAGACTGGGGCCCCTGCCTCTACGATAACTGCAAAGAGCCACAGGGAAAGAAAGGTGAGACAGCTTCAAGTTGGTAATATGGTTTTGAATGTGCAATGAAGTCGTAATACAATAAGTATGGATATTTTGGTAACACCTAACATAAACAAAGACTTAATTTACAATGATCAGATAGTTTATTCAGGCTTAACTACTTAATGAATACCCTCTTAAACCCTAATGAAGTAGTTACAAAGTCTGAATCATTTTTAAAGGTCCTATATTGGGCAAAAATATTCCCAGAGTTGTATTCTGTTTCATTCACTCATGTTTGTCTAATCCTTTATTACTAGTCTGTCTACATCTCCAAATCTCCAAATGCTCTGTTCCACTTTGCGATGTCATGAAACAGTAGTTTTCAAGTCAACACCTACCTTTTACCTTTTGTTTAATAGAAATGGGCAATTCCAGGGGTGAAATCATCAAAATCATTCTAGTGAAGGTGTATGGGCTTTAAAAACACAGTGGGGCAGTTCCTGATGTCACTACGTGACATCACAAGGTAGAACAATGTTTTCTGTTTGAGAGAAGAACACAGACAAAATATACAGGATTTGCGTGTTAAACATGTGTGAATGAAAAAAAACACAACTCCAGGTATGTTTGCAATGAGGAAACAACATTATCATATAGATCAGAAAATAGCGTAATATAGGGCCTTTAATAAACTGTTTGGTCATTATTAAGCAAGCATTTGTTCATACTTGTTCATACTATTAAGGCATATTAAGTTGTAGTTATTGTTAGTGTTACCAATATTTTCTCCAGAGTTACATACATTAACATTAGTGTAGTAACATTGGAAACATAATTTAATGCTAAAAAATCACTTTCTGGAAACTGTTTTTATGGTTTAGGGTCATAAAAGAAGTTAATTAAGGGAGCTATGAATGCAGAATTAGCATTTTAGATCATTTTATTAGCAGCAAATTGGATTATGTAAGGTTATTTACTCAGTCCAGTGGTGCAGTTATATTCGAGCTGGGTAGACATTAACTACCAGAAAACAGCGCAACAATACATTCATATGCTCAGTACAAAGTCAGTACAAAACGCTTCTGCTTGGCCAAGGACAAAACATTCGAGAATAAGTCTAAAACAACATTTGCCATAGAAATCAGCTTATTCAATACTGTCCTTACTGATTTTTTTCTTCCTTTTGTTGTTTCATTTTGTCATATATTATTTTTGTTTTCCACACACCCACTCCTTGGCACTAAGAACGTATTGTTGTACTGGTTATGAATGGTTGTGCTTTTTTTTTTACTTTTCTGAGCGATAGCTGCTTGCTGAATCGCCCCTTGGGATGAATAAAGTTATCTGATTATTATAACATGTTTTGCCAGTTGGTATTGACCCATAGACTGTATATATAAATGGGCATAGCTAACCTTCTGTCCACCGCCTTAAAATAGGAAGTGATCATGGGCATGCTTCCAGTTCCATTGACTCTAGTTCCAATTCACTTTACATTGAAAAATTGTCCCGTGCGCTCTGCAACAGCTGCAGTGAGTGTTCATTTTGCTCTGTTCATATTAACGCGCTTTACATGATCCTGGAATTTTTATTTTGCTTTTTTGTCTGTAAATTAAGATATGAACACTAATAACAGACCTATCAGGCACCTCCTTTTCCCGAGGTCACTTCCACTAGCATTAGCAACACGTTTGATTGACAGCGTTGCCAAGTGCATGCTCCATGTGGGGATGGAAAGGGGCGTTACTTTCAACAACCTTGCCCCGAATTGGCTCTTTGGTTGCTATGATATTCGCGGTCAGAACTCTATGTATTGACCGTATTGCACCCTGCCCACTTTCTCCTTTTTCTTTGTAGTCGCACTTCTGGTTAAGCGTAAATCCCATTCTTTTCAATGGGAATTCAGAAAGAGTTTTGCCTAAAAAATCTGGGTAGGTTGATTTGTGTTCATTATAACACATTAAAATGGTTTTGTGGTCCCTATAGAACTGATTTGCTGTCAAGATCGGCAGTCCCATGCAAAATAATACAACCCTTATGACAATGGCGGTGATTCTCATTACCTTGTGTATGTCAGTTACTCATGATTTTCCACTTTCTTTAAAGGAATATCAAATGTTTTTATGTATTTATTTTTTTATAGGAACTAGATGTTTGCCTTGTATCTATTCATCTACTACTCTAGCATTTGTATAACTGCCCTAAGCTAGTCTCCTTGTCAATCTTTATTCTGCATGTTGTTATTTACAAAGTTGCTAGCCCTTACGCACATAAATGTTCATATTATGCGACTGCTTCATGTTTTGAAAGTTTCAACAATATTGTTTTGTGTCCGAGCAACATGAAAATTGATAAAGTAGTAGCTAGCGGAGGAATGACAAAGCAGGCGAGGACAAGAGGGGCCAGTGTGAGTTTTTTGAGGTAATTATTGTTGAAAAATGGCTGGCGCAGTGGATGCATGCTCTTGTAGAAGTAGGACATGTATAAATTCGAGTGGATGAAAATAGACAGAATAAAGGGAAGGAGCACACCTGTTTGCTCTGAGTCCTGGGATAGAGGAGAGAGGGATATGAAAGACTTCCTATGCACCCTACTGAGCTTTTGGTTTGTGTCTGATCACGTTCATTTCAAAGGAGCAGAAAGTTTTCACAAAGAGCTGTTGAAATATTATTTAAGTACAAGTGCAGACATGATGTGAAAGGTTACTAAAGTTAAGGCTATATGTTGTGTTTTTAAATTCAGTTATTTCTTCATTTTACAAACAAAAAACATGTCTAAAGTGCCACACATAATCAACTATTTAAGATGATAAATGAAAAGCATGGTTTAGTTTTGTTGTAATGTTAGGCAAGAGAGGTCACCCACTTTGCCTTGTTTATCCCAGGTGAGTGTCGCTACAATAGGAGTGTGGAGTGAATGAATAATGTAGTGTAAAGCACATTTGAGTGTATAAATCACTATATAAATACATTTTAAAAAATGAAACAACAAAATGGAGTAAGTATAAAAAATAACATCAACAAAAAGACACAGACAACCACAATTCTCATGCAGTGTTAAAAGTCAGAGAGTAGAAGTGAGTCTTTGGACAATACCTAAAACAACTCGTCTGTGGAGCTGTTCAGACATGGGAGAACCTACAAACAACTTGAAACCAGTTTTGATCATAAAAACCTTGCTCATAGCACTTGAAATATTACCTGACTAAACGTGCTCTTTACTCCACATGTAGTCTGTCTGGTCTTGTGCACACATTGAACCCACTTAAGAGATTATCTGAGCGTAGTTGTGTTACAACACAGGTATTAGGGCATATCTACACCCTGACAGCCATGCCACTGTGCTAAAAGGTTCAGCACGACCTGCTCCCTGCCATGGGTAAATGTGCATGAGCCACCCCCCGGGAGCCCCCTGAGTGTGGGATGTTCCGGTCCATGCTCAGCCTCTCCGGCCTCACCGGATCTGGATCTCCACGCTTAGACGGACAGTGCCATTAATATATTTCAAGGAGCAGGGAACGCAGCATCTGCCTCTGCCTTACGCCGGTCTCTCCTGTGAGCTGGTGATTTCTGATGGCATTCATAAAAAGGCAGACCCAGTTAGTGGAGTGTGAACCTCATATGAAATCACTTTCGGAGGTCTGTGCTACCGATAAAAAGACGTGAGAATCCTTTAGAAGTTGTGGAGTATTTTTTGTGACATTGAATTTCTATTAAATTCCCTTCTAGCGGTTATGTTTTGCTTCTCAGACATATCTCAGAGCATGGACCAACTTACCACGCTACCTTTGCCGCCCTGCTGAAAATTACATATTCAAATTGCCTTAGCGATGCTTTATGTGGGCTCTGATTTTACTATCACGCCTATCATACTTTGCATCCGTGTGCGAAAGAAATTGAGTGTGGTCATACTGAATAGTAATACTCCGGCTATATGAAGTGAGATGAAGGAAGCGAGGTACATCCCTGGCCATTGCTTTGTTGTGTGGCCTTTACTAAACTTTGCATGACCAAGAACCTTTCAATTATTAATATTCACAAGGGCATAATAGCAGCAAATTGTTTTTTTTTTGTTTGTTTTTTTTTCTTGCGGTTGGGTTGTGAGAAGTTGTAAGTGCTTTGAGCAGGTGTGAAATCGATCTGGAGTCTCTTAGCTTCTCCTGAGCACAGCGGGCAGCACCGTTCGGATCTAACACCCCTGCAGCCCCAGTCGAGAGCTCTCCTGCCTGATGCAATGTGAACACAGACCAGCTCAAAGTATTTAGTTAGAGAGAAGAAAGAAAAGTACTGCTTGCTTGAATAGTAGTTAAAAGTGATCAAACTGATTTTCATTTCTGTTATTAATCCTGAAAGCACCAAAAGCTGAACATATATCTTTTTTAGTTTGGAATTAATACCGCTAAAATGTTTTTATACTAATGGTATAGCAACTAGTTTCTGCTATTGCTACTTTCAGTGTGTTCAAGTGTAAGTGGAATTAGGTGGAATTAGTAGGCATTTAGTATACTTCAAATATAGCATTAAGTATTAAATTTGACTGTATCCTGATAACATAATGTAACAGTAACAGTATTATGTAAATCCAACAGAAATATGCTAAAGTATTGAAATATATTAGCTGACATTTAAGCATCAGACAAAGGTAAAACTGACCTTTGTGGAAGTTTAACAGCCATTTCCATTACTAACAGTGGGCCTCATTCATGAATGTTTTCTTAATAAATATTCGTAACTTCCACTTTAAGACAATGCTGGGCAACTCTGCACCAAATTCACGATGTCTTCTTCAGAAGCCTAAAGAACTTCTATCATTTACATAAAAATTAATATGTATTTTCTAAGAAACACCCTCTAAACTTCGAATATATGGTCAATATGAGCTTGGCATTGGTGTATGTGAAAACCAAGTACTGCTGTTTTACAGATTCAAAACAAATTCTAAACACACATGAACACACTCGGTGAGGGAATATTTAAATAGATTTATAGTTAAGTCACCAGCTTGTTCAAATAAGAGAGGGTTTTCATTGTATTTATGCATTTATAGTGGGGGAGGGCAGCGGGGCAAATACGACCACATGCTTAGCAAAAGAAGAAGTTCAAATCTGTCAAATGGACAAATCGTTGTAGGAGTGAAGACATTTCGCTGCTCATCCAAGCCGCTTCTTCAGATTGCTGGTGGCCACTGCCGTATATCTATCTGAGGGGAGGGGCTAACCACACTGAAACTGTAAACAGCTATTGTTTCCAGTTTCAGCTGAGACTAACCTATTCAGCCCTTAATGACCCTGCTATTGTTCTCATTGTCCTGGGTCTGAGGATGGTGTTATAGATGGGGGAGAGATTATGTCTCAGGCCCCCATTCCTGTTTATGGAAGGATTCTTTTTCCTAACAAAACCAAATGCTCTATAAAATTCCTCATAATTATTGTTAATGTATCACATAATAATATTTTTCTAATAAATAATTTAAGAAAATATGTAATTTGCAATCATGGAGGGTTTTTGTGCTGCATTATCAGAGTACTGTACATTTTTTACTATAGAGCGCACCTGAATATAAGCCACACCAGTTAAATTTGAAAAGAAAATCAATTTTGTACACATATAAGCCACGCCTGAATATAAGCCACAGAAAGATGGTACATGTATTTATAAAAATAACAGTGAATAAGTTGGGTTAGGGAATCTTAAGACAGTATATGTAATATCTGAAACCACGGAGGAGCTACCATCTTCCTTCGCTTTGCTAACACAAGTATTGGCCTGTCAGAGGACTCACCTGTGCAGTGAGTGAATGACATGTGCCAAGGTCAAAGAGGCACTGATGTGAAGAATAGAAAAGACTGCAGCTGAGTGTCATAGACTCCAGTACACAAGGGAGCCTGCAGAAATAGTACTTCATCTCATCCTTCCATACACACCGAGCCTCTCTACAGCCATCAGGGAAATGAGAGCGCTGACAATTACTTCCACAAGTGTTCGAAAGGACGTCAAATCAGGCTCCCAAATCTCCCAAACCTTTGTCATTACTGCCCTGGGTGAACTCAGAAGGAAGTGCACTCTCGGTTTGTGAGAGCTGAATGTCTACTGCACACTGATTTGTTGGTCTAGTATAGGAAGTAAAGTTTACCCGTTAACATTTATTGAACTGCTTTGTCAGGGGAACTTGTCATATAAATGTAATGCATTTTTTTAGTGTTTATACTTGTACACATGAAATTTAATATGGTAGGAGGAGTTTTGGGAAGCTCAATTGATCTCCCAAAAATTTTAAGCATAGTGTGGACTTCAGTGTATTTCCTAGTGCTGTTATTACTCCTGGCCATTATATTTGCTTCAGAGTCAAAACAAAAGGTCAACTGGAATACTAAAACATACAGAAAATATAAAAACAAAAAAAAAAAAAAAAAAAAAATGCTAAACTCAAATCCTATTGTAGAAAAAAAGTCTGTGAGTGACACTTCACATACACATTTGTCCTGTTTAAAATCTTTTGAAAATGGCTTGGGTGCTCTTCAATAAGACGCAGTTTATATAGATTATACATAAATCTTCACTTTGCATAAATATGACAAAATGTGCTGAAACATGGTTTAATTAAATGGATGGCTGCTGGTCATTCACACGCTCTGCAGATCAATCAAAAGGGCCATTAAAAAGGCTTCACGTGGTTGTTTGGAGCACTTCCCTTTCCTCTCATCTCCATAGGGCGTATTTATTACATTTTCTGCTCTCGGGAGGAGCTGGACACTAAGTGAATCATGGTTCAGCACTGGAGACATTATGACTGTGTTTTTGAAGGCATTCCAGACTTTAGCTTTTGAGGAGTGTAACAGTAGAAGTACTAAAAGTTACAATGTGATGAAGACACAAATGCAGAAGGATTCTTTCATGGAATTTTACCGAGGTAAAAACCGTGGAAACAAAGGAAAAATCCCAAAGGTTGTAAGTAGAGATTTTCAAACACACAGCGGCAGTGCATCATCCTGCTATGGTAGGCTTTATTGTGGCTTTTTAAAACAAACTTTGTTTCAAAACTTTGGCTCCATTGCACATCGAATTTTTGGTGATAGCTTTTATTGTTGTGAATCTTTTTTTTTTTTTTTAAATACTGCTCATCTTCAAATGATAATACAATAAATGATCTAACACATTTTTACATCATACAGTATTGAGGACATGCTAATGAACTGCATATTAATATAGCCAAGGTTTTATCCCAGATGCTCTTTCAATGGCAATTTGGTCAATTATCCACATTGGGACAGGCAAAGGAAGTGCTCTGGGCTTTGATAGTATGTGAAGTGTGAAATTCCATGCTATGTCTTGGTACTACATTGCACCAGGGGTCTTCAACCATTTTCCTCCAGAGAGCTACTAATTTTAGTGGCTGCAAGAAATGTATGTGCAAATATAAGAATCAGCAAAAGCCTTAGAAGGGGTACAGTTAGATGCCTATAAAACATAAACCTTTACACATTTATTACTGCACAAAGTTAGCCATCAAAATGATACACACATTTAATACAAGCATTTAATTAGTCAAATTGTAGTTATTGAAGACAATACGAATCATTAAGAAATCCCTCGAGCTACTTGGAAAGGGGTGTTCCCAAGCTACAGGTTGAAGACTCCTGCATTACACTGAGCACATGCAAATGTAATGAACTCAAAGTGAACTTGAACATTCAGTGACACATTCAGCCTTGACGCTTTCAAATCAAAAAGAATATGTGTAAATATTTAAACAGCCTATGTGCTCTTTACACGTTGTACATATTCATGTCAACTGCCTCTGCACGACACTGTATTTTTATATTGCTGTCGACACATATCACACATTCTAGTCTATATTTTACATGGGTCCAAACCATGTCCATATACTGATACTCATACACGCAATGGTCACATATTTTTGCAATGTTCCTACTTTTTTGGCCTATCAAAATTTAGGTTGAGCTACAATAATCCTAGTGTGTTTTGCCATTGCTACTTCAGTACTGGTTCCCTGGTATAGATACTGACAACTGTAGAAGGGAAATGGACAACAATCAGGAACAATACTATGTAATTTGATTTAATTCTGCATTTATTTATAAGTCATCCACAACATGTCCCTTGATGAAGAGATGAGCTCTGTAAGAAAGACCTATTGCAGATTATTAATCTAAAATGACTTAAAAGAAACAAATCTGACTTCCGCATTATAAAACTGTGGTGCCCAAAGGCAGCTGACCTCACTGTAAATGTAAAGAGCAGTATAGCTGTCAGCCCCTCCCATGGATAGTTGCAGATCACACTAACGAGTAGGAGATTTTTTTGTTTTGTTTAATTATACCAAAATTACTACACAACACTACCAAATCCTATGTGTATCACAGATTAAGGAAGTAGCAGAGGTGGTGGTGAAAACAGGGAATGATTGGCAATATGGTGTCTTGAAAATAAACGATTAAAGATTACTCAAACATGCACAAATCACTCCAAATCCAACTTTGAGAAGGTAAATAAGAAGGGGAAACTACTACAACATGGTTAAAAGCTCTGAAAGTCGATTTTGCATAATAGGTCTGCTTTAATTATTTACACATTCAGCATGAGTGGTAGATCTTGAAACACAGTACCAAAACCTTTAACCAAAAGCTGAGGCGAGCTGGGTTATAATGAGTAAAATGCAGCAGAGGAGGCGGACAAAGTGTAATATGGGGTCAAGTTCTACTTTGGAGGACTCTTCCCAATGACACCTGTCTCTCCAATTAGCCCGTCTCACAGTGTCTCCGGATCTGCCGTTGTGTCCGCTGCTAAATTGGGCCCTTCCTGCTGAGATGTGCTGGCTTTGCACTGGCACCTACAGAATCACCTCCTGTACCGATATAATGCCCGCCATAAAGATCCAGCAATCTTTCCTTCCTCTGCTGGGATTAAATAAGGTGATGTAGAGTTATATACATAAGCAGCTATTGCACATGATGGACAGTGATGGAGACATGTATTCACTGACAACTGACAGGTAGAGCTAAATATTGCTAACACGTAGCAATATCCACTATAACATCATGTATGTTGACAGGTGAAAATGGCACCTGTTATTGTGTGGGTTGTTCTAATAGACAGTAAGGGGACTTTTTGCTGTTTAACTGATGTGATATGGAAAAAAAAAAAAAAAAATATGGGTAACCTAGATATGAGTGAGTTTGTCATGAGCAGAATTGTGAAGGTTAGACAACTGGTCAGAGTACACCCAAAACTTAAAGGGCCAAGAATATGCAAAATAAATAAATAAAATAAAATAAAAATAAATAAAATAAATAAATATATGACTTGTGTGAGCTTTAAACCATGTTATAATGTTGTTACCTCCTCAAAAAACATACATGGAGTTGTGTTTTGTTTCATTCACACGTTTGAGTAATCCTATTATTGGTCTGTACATCTCCAAAGCTCAAATTGCTCTGTTCCACCTTGTGATATTTCAATAGAGATGGGAAATTCCAGGACTGAAACTATCCAAATGATTCCAGTGAAGGTATACGGAGCTTAAAAAACACAGTAGAGCACTTCCGTATTACCACATGACATCACAAGGTGGAACAGAGTGTTTTCTGTTTGAGAGAAGAACTCAGCCTAAATATACGGCGTATGTGTAAATGAAACAAAACTCAACTCAACTCCAGGTCTGTTTGTGATTATAACATATAATGCAAAATAGTGTAATATGAGCCCTTTAAAGATGCATTGTATAAGTTTTTTTTATTTTATTATTATTATTATTTGTGAGCATAAAATCACCTGTACCTCAATAAATGTGAGTAATGTTAACCATAACATTCCAGGTAAAGCAATAATATCTCTATGGAAAGAAACAAGTGATGAAGCCTCCATCAAAAAAGTTACATAGTGCAAAAATGACAATGAAGGAATAATAAATTGACTTTTCATTCCAAGCTGTTATGCATGTTTTCGTATTATGGGGAAAAGCAGTACCCACGAAAACATAAATTACTATTCAAAAGTTTGGACCCGCCCACTCATTCAATGTTTTTTTTATTTTTTTTTATTTTTACTACTTTCTACATTTTATATTCATATGGAAATGAGCAAATATATGAAGTAAGATATATGGAATTATGTAGCAAAGAAAAAAAAAGTGAAATAACTTTTAAAAATGTAGTTAATGTGAGTTATTTAACTTTTTTTTCTTTAGTACATAATTCCATATATCTTGCTTCATATATTTAATGTCTTCTGTATATTTCTAAACTGTAGAAAGTAGCAACAATAAAGACAAAAAACACTGAATGAGAGGACGTGTCCAAATTTTTGACTGGTAGTATAGAGAGAACATGCAAACTCCCCAACAGTCTGGGATTCTGGGACCTTTCTTGCTGTGAGGCGAGAGTGCTAGGAGATAACATGTAGTTAAACCTTATCAGTACATGGGCATACTTGTTTCAACATGTAGGGGTATTTTTCAAGCTCTCTGGTTGATGTGAATTGTAGAGTAATGGTGGCAACATAATTTACAGCCTAATGCCTCTCTGTGTGAAAGACATTGTAACTCTAGGCCACAGGACCACACTAAATCACAGAACAGACAGATGCTGGTGGTAAAATGAAGCTTGATAAATAGAGGCGGCTCCGGCCTCTCCATCACTGCACATCACAAGGACCTGATGCAGAGATTCTCAACAGGAGGGACTACACTGAATATTAGGTTGTAGGGAAACTGAATACTAGTTTCAAGGTTAAAGGTCCTATATTACTCTTGTGAGTTGTAAGCCATGTTATAATATTACCACATCAAAAATGTACTCGGAGTTACGTTTAGTTTTAACTTCAAAGCTCAAAATGCTCTGTTCCACTTTATGTCATGAAGTGATAGCTTTCATGTTAACAGCTACCTTTTAACTTTAGTTCCATTGAGATTGGCAATTTCAGGGCTGAAATTGTCCAAATGATTCTAGTGAAGGTGTATGGACTTTAAAAACACAGCAGTAAATCATCCACCTCAACAGAAATACATTTTCATTTGGTATAAGGCTTTTAAACCAGATGCCCTTTCTCACACACTGTATAACCAGGATTAGGACCTTTTACTTTTAGCTCATCATTTTTGACCGAGGAAGATCATTAACGCTGCAACTAACAATTATTTCAGCAGTTGCCTTGTCAGCACTAATTCTTTTGCTTAATGACGATTATTAACCAGATGATTGTTTCTATTACATTGAGAGTTTTAAGATGCATGTTTAACTAAATAAAGATTGACATATACTAAAGGAGGGTTTCTAGATAGAGAATATTTACATTTAGAAATCAGATCAGAAATTGTTTGACATTTTTGACATTTTGATGTAAATGTCTTTGTTATAAAAGGTCTTTTGGATCTTGTTTTAGAGTCTGTCTGGTTCAGATAATGATGAAGATGATGAAAATATAATTATAAAAGTCAACTTCTGGTATTCCAATTAATCACTGCAGCCATAAAAAAGTGGCCATTAAAATTATATTTTGTCTTCACTCTCACCAACCTACATATATTGTTGTTCTTGTTTAATAGTGTGTGGTGATGAGTTTATTTTTATTCACTGTATGTATAGCATTTATTTATTCAACACCTTTTCACAGACATTTGACATTGTAAAAATCTTCTCTTTAATCTCCAGGTTTCCAGCGGAGGAGCAGAGAGGTGCTATGGGTGTCCAGCGCTCCCCCTGACTCCTGCCCTCATGTGGTGGAATCTATCCCGTGTGATGACCCAGCCTGTTTTTATTGGGACATCCGGGAGGGCTCATGTGCTCTTGCTCAGAACTCCTGTGGACCCGGCATAGCCCAGCAAAACGTGTCCTGTGTCAGCCATGAAGGTACGGTTTCCACAAGTCTGTATTTAACTAGCAAGGACCAAGCCACAGCAAGGGTATACGATAAAGATATTTATTGATGATATGGATAGATGTGTAGGCTGCGCAGAGACTCAGGATGGGGGATCTGTTTCAGGCAGTTAGCCCAGTCTATTCTGTAGATGGTGGGGTCTTCAGGCTGAAAGATGAACAAGAGACACAGGGTGGGAGGAAGGAGTTGGGAGAGCGTAGACAGACAGTGTTGCCAGGATAGGGTTGTAAAAATAGGGCTTCTGGATAATTAGAGGTGTGGTTGAGGTGAGCTGTGGTTCGCAGGAGAGGAGCAGGAGGAGGTTGAGGCGTGGTCCTCCTCCTGAATCTCAGTCAATCATATTAACTCCATTTGGGATCAGAAGAGAGGACAATGACTGTGCACTATCGGCGAAACAAAAACGGCTTATATGTTGTAGTATTTTGCTTAGGAATGAACATGACCCCATTAACTGACTGTAATAATTCACATAAAGAACATGATCTATGTTTTTAGTGTAGGGTCCCAAACCTTCTTTTCTTCAGATGTTGTTTTGCCTGAAGTGTTCCACAAAAGGGCTTAGAACCTAGCGATTTCCATGGAGACAAGCAAGTGGCATGGGCATGACTAAACCTGGCTAATACTTTTAGTACTATGATACAAGCAAGTAACAGCCCCTCCACTAGAAAACTGCTAGAGTGCAAACAGTTTATTAAAGTAATTTGTTGGTTTGGTGTCATATGGTTAAATGGAGCAAATGCAGTGTTTTTACAAAGAATTTTTAGAATTTTGCTTACATACATTTCATTTTAAAGTGGATACTTTTTACTCTTACTTTACTATATTTGAGAGCAGGTATATGTACCTTATACTCCACTGCTTTTTTTTTTTTTTTTTTACTGGACTCAAAAGTATCATATGATTTGAGGGGTTATTTTTTACCATGTTCACATTAATATCCTAACTAAAATTTTCGAGTTCAAGCTTCAGCTAAAATAAAAACCCAAATTCATAAGAAAAAATTCAGAAATTGATTAATATTGCAACTGTTGACCAAAATATGGATCATCACTACTTTTAACACTTTAATCTTCTATCTTTACTTTTACTTAAGTAGCGAAATTGAGTACTTCTTCCAGCACATATTATTTTGTAGATTTCAGTTAAAATAGAATTTTTTTCTGTATTTAGCATTAGCATAAATGTCAAATGTTGGTTGATTGTCACCATGCTGACATGTCCCTCGGGGTGATTGTGGCCTTTTAGTTAGTTTGAGGATATTGTACATTGTACCACTACTATTTCCTGCTTGTTTTTCTTTTCTTTTTAGGTTCCTTTAATAGGGACAGGTATGTTTCATGATCTCATATCACAGCTGAGACTAATTCTCATTTTGACTTAAAGCAGACCTATTATGCAAAATTGACTGCATGTTTGAGAAATCACTTTATATTACTTATCACTTCTATATTGCTTACTTTGTTTTTCAACTTTATTTTCTTAATCAGTGATAGAATAACATAGAATTTGACTGCGTTGCATCAGTATTTTGACTACAAAAATGCCTGAAATAAAGAAAGATGCTACTTGCTAGCGTGATCTGCATCTAGGAGAGGTCGACAGCTACACTGCCCTTTGCAATTTAAAATGTGCAAATTATAACATAATGATCCACAGGTGTCATAGATCGCAGCTATATAGCAGACAGACGCACAGTATGTCTTCTGTAACTGATCTTTTCATCATTACAACAATACAAAAATATACTCACATTAAATAGCAATTCTTCCAGATCTCTCTACAAGCATCAGTTGAAGTAGTGAGCCCTATCAGGTGTAATTTGCAGCACATATCATTAGTGGACCAGAGAAATATTACCATTAGCTGGTCATGAATTATTCATTAAGTTGCATGGGTGACTTTATGGGCCCAGAAAAACACTGGCTTGATTAAAAGTCAGAATCACAGCTTCCTACAAGGCATTAATTGCTCATCTCCATAGATTATAAAACCTAATTGCTCTGCTTTTCACCCATGTTTTATTATTCTGTCACAATACATCAGACACTTGTTTTCCAGGAAGACATGGAGGTCCCGATAAATTAGCCGTCAAAAATGCATAATGAATTTTGACAGGACGTCGATAGACTTCAGCACGTTTTGGATCAAATTAAACCAGAAATAATTTGCACAACATGTACGATTTGTGACTTTTGAGTTCACAGTTACTTCTTTAATTGGTTTAACAAACTCCACTTTCTGGGCCTTATTCACACTCAGTTAAAAACACTACTGGGGCCAATTTTTTTCTGTGATGCAAACTCATGTAATTTGTCTTTTCACAACCTGCGTAGCTGGATTTCTCTTACTTCTTCACTTTCGTTTTTGGTATTTGCCTTTGAAAATAATGGTTACTGTAATTTAAGTTGCGACCAATTTAACCTTGCTTCCTTTAAATCTTCCTTTTACTATGATGTGGTGCCATTGCGTCTTGTTTAATGTAAATTATTCCATACAATTTATACATTTGGATAATGAATTTGCTTTAGGCCGGGCATAGTTAGTACTTGGATGGGAGACCACTGGCAATACCAGGTGCCACAATAGGGCGCTAGCGACAAAAACTTTACCCACATTGCCCAGTCTGAAAGTGGCGTGTGAGTGAGCATTGGTGGTGGTTGGAAGGACCGATGGTGCAGATTACCATCACTGGATACGGAATAAATGAATAATGCAGTGTAAAACACTTTGGTCTTCTTGAAAGGCATTATATAAATCCAATGCTTAATTAATCCATTAGATATAATGCATTTGATGATTCTTCTTGATGCTGTATTTGTACAACCTTTGGATTGACAAGATGAAGGTTTCTTGTCATGTCTTTTGCAGATGTTTTTATGTTGAAATAGACTTAAACGAGACATGTTATGCAAAATCTACTTTCATGAGCTTTTAAGCATGTTTTAATGACTTCCCTTCGTCATTAACTCACTCAAAGTGTTTTTAATGATTCATGCATGTTTGAGTCATATTTTTGCCCTACTTTTGAGGCATTATTTCTCTTCAAACTACTATTTTTAGCAGTGTTGTGTTTCCAATTGGGCCAAAATTTGTAAAAACTCACTCGCTCACTGCCTGCTACTGAGAGCTGCCCTTTGCATGATCTGACAGCGCTGCCATTTGTTGTGATAACGTTTAGAGTGACATTCTGTAAATGGGCAGGTGGGAATTCGCTCTGCAGTTTTGAGCCAAGAGTCAATGAATCTTTTATAAAGTTATTTTGGATTAACAGTGGATCAAAACAAATACAATGTAAAATGGTGATACATGTATGCCTAAGATTATAATTACATACCAGAAAACACATAATATGTCTTATTTAAAGCATAAGTTGTGGTTTATGCCATCCTTATTTATTTCTTGTCTTGTTTTGACTACACTATGCAGTGACTCTGGCCTGCCCGTAAGCACACTCCACCAGTTCTGCACAGTTTAAAAGAAATGTAAATGCATTTGTTTTTATGTTTATTTAACAAAGACAGAAAGTTCGAATTAGTGAGGTGGGGTATGATTTCTTCCTCACCTCATTCTCACTCCCTGCTGCTGCTCATATTCTTCATCTTCTCAAATATTTTTCTCTCAAATGAAACCTGCTCTGATATTTTCTGTGGGAGATAAATTTAGTCTTGGGTTGCTAATTGCTCCTCAATTTACACTATCACATTCAGCATAAGTCTTAGCTGCTATGCATGCTGAGCAATAAAATGTTGAAATAAATATCATGTATTTCACAGCTTCATGTTTACAGTTCAAGGTTGAACAACACATCAACCCCAGAAGAATATAGAGTACACTGTTGAAATAGTCCTGAAAGTTGCATATTGCTGTGTCCCTTAGGTCAGATATAGTGGAAAGGAAACAATAAATCTTCTCTATTAACCGTAATTTATTTATTTACTTGATTTGGACAGTGCGTGTTAACATGAATGTAAACACACTCATGGCACAATTCCCATTATTGCACACCCCATCATAGCACAGTTCCCATTATTGCACAAACCTCATTGCACAGCTCCTATTATTGCACACTCCCCATATTGCACAGTTCCAATTATTGCACACTATCCTTATTGCACAATTCCCACTATTGCACATTCCATGCATTGCACAGTTCCCATTATTGCACACAGCACACATTGCACTATCCCCATTATTTCAGTCAATTTGGCCACACATTCAAGACATGTACCATATTTTCCAGAGACTAAGTCACACCAGCGAATAAATCCATATTAATGAAGAAAAAAACATATATAAGTTGCACTGGACTATACATCGCATTTTTGGGGGAAATTTATTTTACAAAATTCGAGACCAAAAACAGACAGTTTATCTTTAAAGGCAAGTTATAGTAATAACAATAAAATAGAGAACAACAGGTTGAATAGCAATACAGCACGCTAATGTAACACATATTTATTCAGCTACATAAAGCATAGACAGAACTGACTATGTTACTGGTATGTTGTTCAGATAACTAAAGCATAAAAAATAAGCTAACAAGTATACTTTTGATCTCACTCCAAATCACTAAATCCATTGAATTTTTCATCCTCTGTGTCGCTTCTGAACAACTCCGCCAACTCCGGAAGTAGATAAAGCACCACTTCCGCTTCTTCGTGGCTGTAATACTCGCACAGTTGTCAGTGTGACAATAACGAAGATGTGAAATTATATATTTTGATAATTTCACATAGAAGTTGCATCTGAGTATAACTCGCGTCCCTGGCCAAACTATGAAAAAAAGTGTGACTTATAGTCCAGAAAATACAGTACGTAACCAGTTTTTCATTTGAGAAAAACTGGTATGTGGGACATTGTCTCAGTGTTAACAGAAGACTATTGCATAGATTCCCACCTTGGACAGATAATACATTCCAACCAAAGGTGATCTGTCTGTCTGGAATTGTCTTTATATTAAATGTACTCCTTTAATGGTGGTGGTGCAAGGGAGTGTAGGACCGTATAAATCAGACAAGCTCTTTTAAGGTTAACTCTGTTGTTAAAGTCCAATAGTCTACTCTTTGTCTGAACGTGACAGTGGTGATGGGAAATGGGTTTTTTATCAAGTATTTTTAGACCTCTTTTATAAAGGTTTTCAATGGTTTTGAGTGTCGTAGGGCAGGCAAGAGAGAGAAATGATCAAAGAATAGAAATAAGTTTTGGCAGCACTCATGTTGAAGAAGTCCGGGTGTGATAAAAATTCTGATTATTGAATTGGATTACCTGACTCACATGACTTTTGAAGGATGCTGTTGGATCTAGGATAACTCAGGATAAAAGAATTTCAATTCTGGGACTAGATGATATTTGACTCCATTAAGATGGATGCTGGTTCATGTAACCCAACACAAATTGCAACTGTTGGTTTAGTTTTTATTTTTTTATATTTTAAAATTCATGAAACAGATTGTATTTCTACCTCTTCACTTTACCGTCCCCATAAAAATGTGCCTTCTGCATTTCACCCACTCTTTACTGCCATTGGGACAACCAGTCGTAGTAAATAAACAGCAGATGTGTTGTAAAAGCATCTCTTAAGATCAAAATGAGTGCTCTATGTCTCTAATTATAAAGCGCTTTTATCCTCCACCAAACCAGGAAATGTACGGTGATGGGCTGTTAGCATACTAATTGTTGTCAAACTCTGCTCTGGCCTCTGAAAGTTATGAAAAGCACATAAATACGTCAGAAAAGTGAGGAATAAGTTTGGACCGCTACAAACCATTTAAAATGAACTTCTGTTTTTCATATTTTTAAGACAGTAAAAAATAAACCAGGACCTACAGCAACTTAAATATATAATGTAAAGTCCATAGTGTGTGTCCACTATTTGGTCTTCATCAGTTTTAGTTTTGCTTTAGCTGCCCTTCGGTTCATATGGTGTTACAAATATTTGATGTATACAGTACAGCTCATGGCCAATGCGAAGCCTTTCCCTGGCACTATACACGAGAGGTAGCAGTGTTGAATACAAAGACCCTGTTGACTTGTTTTCCTCTCAGACATGTAGAAACATTTTGACAAGGTGCAGCTGGCTGTGAGCCGGAGCATAAAGGAGAGACAGGAGCACAAGGCACACTGTATCTGTACTGTATCTATTCACATGAAAGATATTTACAATAATCTGATGTGTTGTCGTATGCATTCAAACTGAAGCCCATAGGGCTCTATGAGAGGTATACATCTTACTTACAAGTGTACAAAACTAAAATTTCATACTCCATACTAAAGGTAAGGCACTATTCACTTTACTACTTATTTATCACACAAAATCTGGTTTCAATAATATTACCATGTGAACTTGTTCTGACACATTAGTCCAATGTGCAAACCAGTACTAGCTCTAGTGACAGCTCTTTGTTATGAATATTACACATATAAAAATCAAATGAATTAATTATGACTACATTTTACAGGCCAATAATATTTAATACAGATGGGGGCAGAGAAAATGAATATTGTAGAAATGCACATTTTTGTCGTAATACAGCAAGTTCATGGGTCTAATCATTAATAGAAATAATCAGGGCCAACATTTGTGAATTAACCTTCTGGATATTTCATGATACATAAATACAATCTAATCAATAGGAAAATCTGGCTCTTGACCCTCATCTCAGAGTAGGACATCATCACATTACAGAATCTGAAAACCAAATAAATACATAGATAGACAGAATAGATTTAAATAACCCAATTCACAAATAGAACTCCACATTTGACAATGGAAAATGGAGTAGATAAATGGCACAAACCAGTATCTAGTTATAGTGACAGACCTCTGTTATGGATGTTACATATGACTGCATTTGGAATAAAAAATGAAAAAAGAAAATAATAATAATAACAATTTTAATCCATTAATGGGTTTCAGATGACATCACTATATTCTACAGGCCCAACCCAGCCCAATTCACAAATAGAACTCCACATCCGATCATGTAAAATGTAAAATGAGTATACAGATCCCTTCTTAGCATTGAAGTGGGGACCTTCTAGCTGTGAGAGTGAGGACTTGGGAACTACAATATTTTTGGATGAGAATTTATAGAGTGTGTGATTGACTTTCTGAGCTGTTGTCTATCAAGCTGTTTTGTTTCGTTGCATTGTTATTTTTGTTCTATCTTTGTCTATCGGATCAAAGCTTAGAGATGAGAGCAGCACATTCTGTCAGTCTACTGCCCCACTTTGCACTGGCCCAATTTCACCACACTCACTTAGTAGCTCATCCTCCTCTAAACCCACTACAGAGCCAGCTGGTTTTAGTGGACAAATCACTAAATGCTTTTTATTGCAGTATTTTACAGTATGTTACAGTATGTTCTTGAACTACTGGTCTAATTTTGTGGACTTTTTTCAGAAAGGTCAACCCTGCTCAAACTATTCTTCATTCTTTCTTCTTTTTCACAAAATAGCTAAATACAAATGAAAGCATACATATAAACAGTTGTGAATGAAGTACTTAGTTTTGTTACTTAAGTAAAAGTACATATACAGTAAAATGTCACTCAAATAAAGTTAAAGTGTTACATGCAGTGATATATATATATATAAAAATTAATATTAATCTTTTATATTAATCTTTTTTCCTATGAATTTTATGTATTTATTTTTGTTTGCTCAAAGCCAAGGCTTGAACTCAGAACCCTTAGTCAGCATGTTACCATGAACATGGTAAAAACAACCCGTCAAACATATGAAAAGTACTTTTTCCTTTTCAATCCAGTTGAAAAATGTAGTGGAATACAAAATACAGATATCTGCTCTCAAGTATAGTGACATAAAAGTAAAAAAAAAAATATCCATGTTAAAACTGACTTAAGTAAAGTACAGATACCTATATTTTTTACTTATGCATAGCACTTTACAACTTTTACTTAGTTGCATTCCACCACTGCATATACCACAATACTGAAATATCCCTTGTAAAACATTTGTGAACTGTATAATGACAGAATTCATCTTTAATTTACTTGTTTTTTTGTTGCCTTCGGCCTCAGCTAGAGAAATCGAAAAATCGAAAAAGCAACAACCTTGGCAAATAGAAATATATAAAGAATTTTCCCCAAACCTTTCAGAAATCCTCTACCAAAGGACTAGTACAAGGGAGTGATTTGAAATTATTTGTGGTTTTCTTATTTCATTCCTATGTTGTAATAGTTTTTCTTTTTTATTGTTGTCTTAGTTTAGCAATTAATATACAGAGGGAGAATTGAGAATAGTTTAGTAGCTAGTTGAGTCCTAATTTGATTACTCTACTTTTATTGTACACAATGACCTTTACTGTCTCATTCTTATCCACCTTATTCCACTTGCTTTTGCTTCTTACCGGTACTTGGTTAATTTCTGAAGTCAACAATCCAGTCTTTCTCTGGATAGCTTGAAAACGGCTTTCCGCAGCTGTATGCAAAATTGTACCATCACAATGATAATGTCGGCGCCCGTGGCAACCTCTGGATTAAGGTCAAAACAGTATACTTTTGAGAGAACAGGCTGCATTCTAAAGCCACTCATACAAACTCCCTTATGTTTTTGTATTGCAAGCGTTTCTCTTCATCCCTCTCATCAAACGTTGACCTTTGCCGCCATACAGTTGTGAAGTGTTTGTTTAATCTGTGGAGAAAACATTTACTCTCACAGTTCCTATTGAAAAGCTGTCTTTAAGCGACATAGAAAATATATAAAAATACTGCAATGGAGGTATGATGATGTGTCAATGAGAAACAGAGGTGGGTAGTACTACTTTACATTACTCAAATACATTTACTTGAATAACAGTACTGTATTTGACAGTATAACAGTAGTCTTTCTTGAATAAAAGTGTTGGTGATTCCACCAGTGACATCAGACATTGCAATTGCTTTTATCTGAGTAGTGGTTTCACCCAATACTTTTTACTCTTACTTGAGTAATTTCTTGGATTACTACTTTATACTTCTACCTTAGTAATATTGTTTTGAAGTGACTGTACTCTTTCTTCAGTGCAATTTTTCTCTGTTCTTGCTTCTTATCATAAATGAGGCATCTACAAAATTTGGCTGGGCTTGGCACCACATAGCAGTAAAATAACTTATGTTTTTAATACATATAAAGGTGCTTTATTCTTTATCTGAGAAACTTTACTATCTTCTGTCCTTTTTCTGATTGAGGAGGCATTTGGAGTCCAATTTCACAGTATAAAACCGCTTTGCATTTTTAAAGCTGGGGGGAAAAACATGAAGCTGTCTGAAGGGAAAGTGTGGCTCTAAAGAATAAGAGACAGCACTTTCTACTGCAAAGTTTATCTGATGCTAGCTTTAAATTATTATCGATGGCAGCCGAAGCAATCAGAAAACATCCTCTATCACCTCATGCCAGCTTTTATTGCTCGGCAAATGCATGAGGTAATTCCCGCAGCTCCTGGGTGTAGATGAAACCAACGTGAGGATAGATAGGAGCAGAGAGGCTTGAAGACTGCTCGGGGATTCAGCCCTGACACTCGCACTTTGTAAATTTGCTTTTATGGTGCACACTACATATATTATCAGTAATGTGGAAATGCAATAGAACTATCAGGTTTGTTTATGCAGATGTGGAGCCGCAGGGAGACAGAAAGATACAGAGAGATACTGAAAATTATAGGTGAACGATGGGATCATGGATGGAGAGGGAAGATACATTGGAGGCAATTTATCTGCAGCATTTTATAAGCATGCACATGTGTTTGTCAAATGTTAACAGTGCTTTTATTTCATATAGTCAGCCATATCACAGCCCATATCTTGTTATCACAGCCCATATCTTATATATCTCATTTGCTTGTTAATCATTGATACAAGAACATTTAATACAAGCTCACCTGATTGTATAAGTTAAGGCTGGGCAAAAAAAATCAATTAAATTGATTAATCAAATTTGAAGTTCCAATCGATTTATTTTCCCCACTTTCTTCCATTGGAAATTGCATTGAAAATGCATGAAAGACTGCTCACTGCAGTCAGAGGACCAAAGTTTAGCACAGGGCCATGCAGCACTGACTGCTCTGAAATCAGTGATGTCAAATTAAATAGTATGTTTTATCTCATTCATAGAATATTTCCTCAATGGCCAGTGGGTTCAGTATTATCATTGAAGACAATCTTTTCAGTTTGGATCATTTTCTGTAGTTTGCAGAACATTTTTAGTGGAGAGGATAAAAAAAATCAAAAATCAAAATTTTTGAGAAAAAAAACAACTATTTTCTTTTCAGGCAAAATCCAGCCCTAGTATAAGTCTGAGGACTAGCCGCACCAGAACTCAAATGGAAAAAAAGGCTTTTGTCTGTTTTGCTTTACAAAAATTAAATATATTTCAAGGACAAACAACAATGGATACCTTGATGCCACAAATGCACTTTAATAATCTGGTGACAAACATTTATACACACACCTGCACCAGTTTTTAATGTTTTTAATATTTGCTCTGTTTTGTATTTTTCCACCATATTCTCTGAATAGGGTGTCCATGGAAAAGAGGGTCTAAGTGCTTTCAGACATATATATATATATATATATATATATATATATATATATATATATATATATATATATATATATATATATATATATATATATATATATATATATATATATATATATATATATATATATATATATATATAGATATAGATATAGATATAGATATAGAAAGATAGATATAGATAATACACAATGTATCATGAATTCCCTTTTGGGAAAGTAAATGTATACCTGAACTAAATCAATACATTATTTGCTATAGTGGAACTGGGTGGGTGGTGGAAACCCAAAAAAGTTACATAGTGCACCTAACTCTGTAATTTGACTCATAATTTGTGTTGCATCTACTGTGAATGAAATGATTATACAATTGCAGTGCAGGTATTTCAGCTACCATGTTCATGCCAATGTAAGGAGCACCAAATCTATGTAGACACACAAATCAAATATTTCTGCTGATGTCTCCGAACTTTCAAAATGGTGAATCACTCCTGAAGAGGCTGGTTATACATTGCACAAACTGTATCGGACTGTAAACTGATGGAGTGAAGGAAAAGTGCTGCGTTAGCCTAACACAATGGCTTCTTGCCCCGGGCTCGGTAAAGTTATTTTGACAGCTCCCACTGCTCCCAATCTGCACAAGCCTGCCATTCACACCACAGCAGTCAGTGGCGTTCTTCAGCTAACTAGCCGCCAATGGGCACGCTGTTTCAAACATACAGGCTGCACTTGTGAGTGACAGCTAACATGGCACTTTTAACCTCCTCTGAATGGAAGGGCCTTCACACTGATATACAGAGCTACACTGCAAGTCAAACCTGTCACCATTATGTCACCATGGACACCAGAATGATTTATACTAATAATATTTAAAAGGACAATGAGAGAAACTTCAGTATGAGACTTGATGTTGTCACTTTTCTATTGTTATTAATGGTATGTATTGTAATGGCACAATGGTTAATATGTTCACTTCATGGTAAGATGATCCTGGGTTTAGTTCATAAAGTGATAGAGTCCTTCCTGGTAGAGGGTATCCCACCTGTTTGTCTATATGGGGATGTTATTGCTTTGCCTAGAATGTCCCACAGTATGGCATCAAACTTCACCAGGCATTTACAGGTCTATGAAACTCACATAAGAATGCATGTTTTTCAATTTATATTTGAGTAATAATAACCCCCCATATGAAGTAACTGCCTGATGCATATGGTAAATACCGTGGAACATACCAGGCAAATCAAAACAAGCAGATTCTACTAATCAGGCAATTCCATAGTGCACCATTAAATGTCAGTTTTATAACAATGTCAAGTCAAATTAAATTATTGATTCCATCAGAAAGGCCATCTGGCATAAAGACAAATGGGAAATACTAACTCAACTGTACAAGCTCCAAAATGATAAACTACAAGATCAGGCTTTTCATGATCTTACCCTTGAACAAGGAGCTCTTCAGCTTACAATCAGAATAAAGTACCTGTTAGAAGGGAAGGATTAAGCTAGCTTTGCTCTAAATGACAAATATTGAAAATGACAGATGAGAAACAAATTGGTAAGTGACCTAAGTGAAATTGCAGAGGCCCTTTTAGAAGTTGCCAACAATTGCAGTTACTTAAGCTTACAACCTTTTTTGTCTTAAAGCTGCAAAGTGGAGGCGATTATCAGCATTTATCGAAGGACTCGGCACCTTTTGCTATACCTGCCTGAATAATAACAGGGAGAACGATTAATTGGTGAGTGGGCGAACAGAATAGAAATGATATTGAAATGGCGAGCGGAAAGCAGTGGAGTTATAGAGGAGTAAGATCCTCTTCATTAATAATGTAGCAAGACCTGCGGGGCACACAACTTTTTGCAGAGTTGCTCACATTTGTGTTTCCTCTCATAGAACAACACTGAGCTTGTGTTTGAATGGTGCTGCTTTGAGACTGCGTTTATAGGCCAAGATAGTATTAGATTTAATAATACGGATAAAGTGAGTCTTAAGTGTGTGACAAGAAATAAGCCCCTTTGTCTCTGTTGATGGTCCATTTTCTGATTTTAAAAGCCTCTGGTATATATAGTTTGTACTTGTGCAGCCCTTTTCAATAGTCAGATATGCCATTTTTATAGTAGGTTTTCGTGTGTTGCCTTTTCTTAGATTAACTGTCCTGCTTTTTTTGATTTTGAGTAATTTGCGTTTAATTCAACCATCAAAACATGTGATGTAAATAAGGTATCAGTTTTAACATGTATTTTATCTTATTAGAAGAAACATCAAACTAATTATATAAAAGACACAATGACATTTCTAAATATCTCACCCATCTTACATTTTCTGTTGGTTCATTTTATATCATATATCACAATGTTTTGTTCTTAAGCCCCATGCATATTATCTAGAAAGATTAAATTTACACTTGACTCAAAATATATTAAATCTAGTGGGATGTTAGGTGTTCAGTTTCAACACTGAAAAAATATTATGCTGTTCCTCCAAAAGAAATGATAAAAGTTGCATTAATGTTTATGAAACTTTCCTTTATAGTTTTAAGTGGGGAGTTTTAAACATGGTCTTGCTGTATCTCATTGTGCATTTTTCCTCCTATCTTTTTGCACTGAAAATATTGTACCTATATCCAATCACTTTGCCCATGATTTAATGCACTGAAAAGCATAATCTCATGACTACCTGCAGACAGCAAACAGCGCACCATGCTTGTATACCAGAGCTAGAGAGAATTCACTTTAAGCTTCAATCAACACAAAACTGCATGAACTTACTTTTTATATACAATCAGCCAGAGACATGAACACTCAACACAAAATCAACAAAAATTTGAAATATTGTCAATTCAAGTGGGCTATTCTTCTATTGTAGAAATAATCGCTGATAACTGTTACGGCTTTTGGCGTGGGCCCGTCTCGCTCTAACACTCACCGTGTATGTTTTATTCATCATGTGCCTTTGTTAACATATACTGCCTGAGTCCTTCATCCTGATTGGTGGGTCCGGTTCCCATTGCTATTGGGTTGGCTGATAATACCTGGTTGGCACATTGCTTTCCTGCTCCGCCAGTCCTGTCTGTCCACCTGCCTGCGGTTCATTTCAAAAGTACTGCTCACTTGCCTTACAGTGCAGCCACCATACTACATTGTGATAGACACTAGAGATCATAAATGGATTCCCTATTAGGACTTTTGATTGGTTAAAGAGCCTAGTCATTTAGTCATACTCTGTTAGAGTCAATTTTTTGTTACTTCATTATTTAAAATTACTTATTTTGTTGTGGCCCTCATTTACCTTATAAAAATTTAACCTAAATTACATCGCGTCTCCTTTGTCCTTAGCAAGTTGGTTTGTAACATTGAGGTAAACCAGATAGAGCGATCCACAGGTAATGTCAACAGGGATTCTTGAAGCATATTCCCTATCAACAGTGATCTCTGCCATTAAAAACAATATACAGTATTAATTTGCAGCCAAATATATCCCACCCACTAACAGGTGTTATGACAACACAAGGGCTCAGATGGTTGGCGCTTCAAACCTATCTTTTACAAATTCAGTTGTGTCCTTGGACAAAACACTTCATCCACCTTGTCTAAATACGAATGTGTTGAGTGAGTGTGTCATGGTGGTCAGAGATTTTTTTTTTTTTAAATTGAATTTCGCTGTCATCATATCATAACTACCTGTTCATATTTTGGTCCAATTAAGTGTTCTGTCTCATTCTACCTCGGTGCATCTGTAGGTGTCCTCGACCTATCAAAAACGATTGTCACAAAGGTTTTCTAGAAACCTTGAAAAATGACTAAGTATCTCAAGATATACAATGTAAAATGACTAATTGTCTAAATGAGTGCAACATATCCAAAGCATATAATCATTAACGCCATTATAATGCCATAATCTATCATTGGCAAATCATTTAGCGGTAGCTCTTTAGCTTTAGCTGTAGACTCTCAATGCAGTTGTAGCTCATCTAATAAAAGGAATAATGCATGTCAAATTAGGAGCCAGTGGGACTCTTCACGAACTCTGAGCGACCAAAGTCCCCCATTGTGCACCAACCAGTCACTTTGATGGTGTTCAATCTTTGATGCTGTAGCTTTATATGAGCAAAAGGTTTTCACTTTCCCCAACAGACTCTTTCACATCAGTTTGATAGAGTTATGCCTACGCTATCTTTCTCTCATTGCCCTTTTGCATCGAGAACATTGGTTCAGAGACAGGAGAGAAAGACTGATGGAGAAAATATGCCCCGGAGATGTTACCATTCAACTACATTGCGTGATGTAGCAGCAGGAGTTCAAGCAAGTTAATGATACAGGGCAGTGTCCTTTTGAAAACCATGGCTTTGAAGCATTTGGTGTTTCTGACTCTGGTGTGGCACCTCGCAAAATAGAATCTGTATGAATCATTTTAAAACACTGTACATTCTTTTTTTTTCCACTTTTATGTAACACATTTCAATTCTCCTTTTAGACCTTGCAAAATCTTGTTCAGTTTAGTGTACTAAGTAACTTCTCTTGTGGAGGATTAGCTACCGGTTTGAGTCCATGAAGATTTTATTGTTTTTCCTGGCATGTTGTAGAGCATTGCATTAAATTTAGCTATCTACATGGAAACAAGGAGATAACACTCTTGCCCAAGGACACAACAACAGCATTCATCTCTCAGAGCTAGAATCGCACCACCAACCTGGGGGTCAGTGGATCTAACCTCTCAACCAATGATGTTCATGTCGAGGGCAGGATTCACACCACCAATCTTTGGATCAGTGGACAAGTATTCTACTAACTGAGCTACTGCCGCCATCAACACATAATAATGATAAGAATATTGAACAATAAAAGTCCACAAATCAGACACTGCCTCAGCACATAGCAGACTGCAGTGTGGCCTAATCAGCTCTTTAGCAGGCGGATTGCGGTGGGGAAGAGATAATGCTGGTTATAAATCACTACATAACAAGTATTACCCATTCTTTTCTAGAAGTTATTAAGTTAAGATGAACTTTTAACTGTTATTTTTAGTCCAAATCAAATCACACAATAAGAAAGTGATTGCTGCTGGAGAGGAAGGCCTACAGAGACAAGCTTTGTCTCTCTTGTAGCCGACTGTTAAAAGCAAAGTTAAATGGAAGCTGTGATAAATATTTCAGAACATGACTGCAGATGAGGGTCACGGAATAACTTTTAATAACAATCCAGAATCCCAATGAATGTAACTATTAAAAACATTTGATAGAAGGCACATTTAGAGGGGTTAACCAAAGTTGTTGATTTCTGTTTTTTGGCTAAGGATGTACTGATTCTTGAAACCTTCATAATCCCTATTTTTTTTTTTGTTTTTTTTTGTTTTGCAGACTATACAAGATAACCTATTTATATTGGGAATATTTGTATAGACAACTTGCAAGAGTAGTAGCATTATCTTCCATTATTCAATTTATTTCCCAGGTGAGGAGATGCCCGTTTCGGAGTGTGAAGACCCCCCTCCCCCCGCTGAAGTGCCCTGTGAGCGAGCCTGTCCTGGAGATTGTGTGGTGGGCTCCTGGTCACCTTGGTCCTCCTGCTCTCACAGTTGTGCCTCCAAGACAGCAGAGGGCAGACAGAGCCGCTCCCGTGTTATCCTCGCCCTGCCTGGGAAAGGTAATGTCACATCTGCCTTTTTCAATCCTGCTTGGCATGCAGGCCTCTTACAATAATTCTTAAATTAATTATAATGTGACACAGTATTACTGTAGGGAACGTTTTTGTGGTGTGTCAAAAAACACATAAAATTGGGGTTTAAATTTTAACAAGACCAGGTTGAGAACAGAACCAAATCAAATCTGCATCCAGAGTAAATTGGGCTCAAACGAGGACTAAACTAGCACTAAACCAGAACCAAACCAGGGCCAAACTAGGACTAACCCAGGACAAATGTGAAGGTGACGCTAGCTATTGGGTGATAGCAGCTTAGTTGGTAGAGTACTTGAATCTCGGCACTGAGCTGTCAAATCCACAGACCCACAAGTTGGCAGTGCATTTCCAGCTCCCTCAGATGAATGCTGCCGTTGTCTCCTTGGGCAAGACACTTCACCCACCTCGTCCCCAGTGTCTGCTTACAGTGGTGTATGAATGTGTGTGTGAATAGTTGAGTCGTTCCTTGATGTAAAGTGCTCTGAGTGCATTGATGGTGAAAAAGCACTATACAAAAATGTGACCATTTACCAAGGCATCCTGTGACTCATTATAGGTACCTACCAAAGTACTGTTTTTTGTAGCACATGTTTTTTTCACAACATGGTTTACTTAGAAAAGAGTAGTGGGATCATCGTGCATTATCAGGGTTAATGTGTCAGTGGCACAAAGTGGTCTTCATCATTATTGTTTATCGTGGTATTTTCTTTAGCAATACATCTCACTTCAAATATGTTACAGTGACAGGCTTGTAGGTGTGAAAGTTGAGTTTGATGGATGCACATAACTTTGACATTTTTCATCTCAAAAACATATGGCCATCCGTCAGACTGCTGCGGTCTGTGCCAGGGTTTGTTTAGCACTAGAGCTGTTTGGAGTCAGACAGGCAAAGCACAGCCTTGGCAGCACAGCCTACCTCCATTAATCCTGTAACCAAACACCTATCTGCAGAAACAGCTGATGAAAGAATCCCACTGCTTCACCCAGGTTCTGTACTAGCCTATTTATTTCTGTTGGTGCTTCTTTGGACATTTGTTGTTCAAAAAATGTATTTCTCAGTGGGAGCTGTGGTTAACACACAGTTCACATCTATAGGGGATGTACTTTCTTTTGTATTCATCTGCAATTTGTGTGAAGTAAATGTTTCTTCCTTACAATTGTATATATATTGAGAGAATTTTTTTTAATAAATTTACTAACATTAATAATATATTATTCTTATATCAGTAGGCCTGTTACGATAACAAATAATGAAGTTTGATATACAGTACTGCTGAAGTAAATATAGACGATAAACAATAATATTGAAACAAATGTATGCCACTGACACAATAACTCTACAATAAATAGCAGAACAAAACACTTTAGTACTTAATTTGCCTCTGTAATGAGTCATAGTCATCACTCTACTAGCAAACTACTAGTCATATTAATTCAACCTCTCACAGAGATTCTTTGAGATCAGATGAGATTGGGCATTCTCAAGTTGGTTTTGTCTCAATAATCCATCTAATGATTGTCAAGTGACCTGTATTTCTGTTGTAAAACTATCCAGAGAGCCTCCTCAGTAATATTATGTGTTGCGCTATATCGAAATGGTCTGTGCGATACCATGCTCTCTTTTAATAGATACAGCATATGACAAGCTCCTCTGCACACTGGCTGCTTCCATAATGCCTCTCTACAGAAGACATGGTACAGGATGTGGAAAAGATATTGCATGGCTTAGCACTTAGCATTAAATCTGTACCTGACATCTCCCTGAGCCAACTGCACGATTCACAACTTCACAGGTTTGAACTTGTAAAGTGTCTGCTCAGCTAACCTGAACAAACATTTCTTCAGTTACTAAGCAGCAAAGGCAACTTATAATATCCACACTTGACTTGTAACTGCTCACTCCAGTAAATCTACACATCTAGAAAAAAAAAAATACCTCAAATAATAACAGCTTTGAATTTCTAAACTTGTAAAATCAAGTTTTGCCCGAAGTTAAGTTTAGCTTTAAATAACAAAAAAAAATAATAATAATAATGTAGCCGTCCATTTTGTCACTACTGCATTACTGAGTATTTGTCTTTGTAATGTTCAAAACCAATGAATAACTGACCAAGAAAAAGTCTTACATTTTGGACATTACAAAGCAGTCTATTTCTGTGCTAATTGCTTACTTGACACTGGAATCTCAGTCTATTATTGTGTTGTTTTTATTTTTTTTCCCAGAAGGCAAAGCGTGTCCAGCTGCTACGGCCCTGGAAGAGTGGAGAGTGTGCAATGACCATCCTTGCATGGTGTTCTACTGGGAAGCATCGCCGTGGGGCCCATGCATTCAAGATACCTCCATGATTCTTAATGGGAGCAGCTTTTGGAATGGGACTTCTGCCTGTGCAGTCGGAGTCCAGATCCGCAAGGCCACATGCATGAAAATGAATTCTGGGCAGGTCATAAATAAGAGGTAAGCTTTGAGTTTTGTGGTATATGGCTTTTACTTATTCATAACATTGTCCAGCAGTGGTGCATTGTATTTTAATGTAGACTACACACCAAATGGAATATCCTATCTTGACACCTGTGTATCTTAGACAGCAATTTAACATTTTGTGTCTGAGGTTATTCAAAACCGGAAAATGCCAATGATTGGACACAAATGGTGGAAAATTGTAGAATTGTGTCAGTCAGGAAAGTGTGTCTGAGTTTCTTTAAAATTACAACTCTTGTGGGGTGTTCCCGCCTGCAATAATCAATACTAATCCACCAAAATTGACAAGGGGTGAATTGGCAGCGTGCAAAGTACTATGTATGCATTGAAGTTTGGTGATTAATTTGGATTGGCAAAGATTCAGAGGGGGGCCCCTAAGCCTCATTCCATAGGGCCAGTACGCAGGGAAGGAAGCTGGGGCCGACTCGCAGGGAAGGTGCTAGTCTCACCCCCGCACAGTCACTGAAGGACCAGTAGCATGCCAGTTCTGTTACTCCCATCAGGCAAGTTTCGCTTCCATGCTCAAGGTACGGCTCCGAGCAGTATATCGGCTCAACATATACCAGCTCAACATATATATTTACAATGATGGCAACTTATATCACAAGATCAAGTCAGTGTCTGATGAGAAACTGTCATTTTATGTTAATGTTATGTTATGTTTAGCCATCTTAATGATGATCGTTCATCTGAGATATGTACTGCTGCTCCTCCAGTGACTGCATGGAGGCGTATCCATTTCCAACCCCCGCAAGCTCATTGTTGTGCCGCTTTTGGATCCATGGTCTGTGTTGATCCTGTAGCACTGGCCTTTTTATAGCTGTCCTGCACCTCGTGGCAGTGTAGGCTTACGTTGCATCTTTAAGTGTGTCCTGCTAGACTTTTGCTACCTTTGCTCACCAAAAGGGACCTGGGCCATTTGTAATAGAAATGCTCCCCGGCTGGGGGTGCCCCCTTCCAACTGTTCCGCACCAAGGTGGCCCCAAATAAGGCTCTAGGGTCGCTAAAACGAGGACGACTTATTCATTTCATCTACAAAGTATGTTAGAATAGTTTTTAATCCTAAAACAATGACATTTTCCCATATAGGACAGTCATTTATACAGTAGGAAAAGGGTGTTTTGGTTGCCCACTGGCAAAATAGGGAACTATTGATGTAGACTACTACGAGATGCATATTATCCAAGTGGTCAAGTAGTTTGCTAGTACAATGATGAAATTTGGGCTTAACTCTTTTGAATTTTACCATACTATCTATTCTCTTTTTGTTTTTTATTAATATCTTAAACATAGGAAAGGAGCTCCCAGGAATCTAACCATGAGCTTAATCAATACATTTTGAATTCACAGTGAAATCATGTCTCCTTCGAAAAGGGTTTGTAGTTTTTATAAGCCTTATGATATCTCTTTACTTTGAAAATGAGTGCACTTTGATATTCCACTCTCCGCATGTTGTACTTTTTGTCCTCCTTTTTGCATCATCCACCTTCATTTTCGAGACCCGAGATTTATTTTGCCATTGCGCTTCTATTATCTGCTCCTCTTTCAGCGATACAACATCAAACACAGCTAAGGGCTTTGGCGCTGTCACTGTAATAATGTTATGGCCCACGCGAGGAAGATGGATCTATAAATAATTCACAAAGTTGGCCCTTCTTTAGCTCGATTTAATATTGACAGCACTATAAAGCGGATTATGGACTGTCCTGTCTACCACTGCATAATATCTAATGGAAGTTGTCATTTCTGCCACACAACTTGTATCTAGGGGAGGGGGGATCTACATATCTTTTGGGATTCTCTTGGTGAGAATGATCAGATCATGCTTTTGAGATCCATGAGAAATCTTCCAAAACTTGCTTATGTCTTGCTTGACAGTCAGTTATTTTACATGCAGATGTGAATGAAATGTAAGCCTTATATTTATTTATTTATTTATTAATTCAAATATTGCACCAAAGGTTTTTAAATAGTTGTTTTGTTAACTCTTTAAGGGGCAATGTAACTTTTCTGGCTCAGTGTTTGCCACCTGTCTGGAAACGCTATTGCTTTGCTTAGAATGTCCCAAAATAGGGAACAGCTATTGCTCAACCAACTGAACTATTGGCTCAGGGTCCACTGATCTGAAGGTTGGCGGTTTGAATCCCACTCTCGACATAAACATCATTTGGAGACCGGTCAGATTCACCGATCCACAGATCGGTGAATCTGAATCTGAATCTACAGAAATGTGACCATTTACCATTACCAGAAGATGGTGTTAAACTTAACTACCTCCATGGAGACAAACAGGCTACACCACCAGGCCACGTTGCAAGTCAGATGTTTGGAGATAATTATTTCCTTCTTTAGCAAAAAAAACAAACAAAAAAAAACAAAACAAAAACAAAAAAACAAAAAAACAGAACAGTCCAGTCAACAATAGCATCTCCATGGAAGTAAGCAGCTTTTATCTGTACCTTAAAGGTCCTACATTATGCAAAATGATCTCTTGTGAGATTTAATTGAATTTAATCTATGTTACAATGTTATGACCTCATCAAAAACATACCCGGGGTTGTGTTTCATTCTATTCATATATGTTTGAGTAATTATTTATTATTAGTCTGTCTACATCTCAAAAACTCAAAATGCTCTGCTCTACTTTGTGATGTCATGAAGTAGTACTTTTCAAGTTAAGACCTTTTACCTTTAGTTCTGTAGAAATTAGCAATTCCAGGGCTAAAATTATTCAGATGATTCCAGTGAAGGTGTATAGAGGTGTACTGAGTTTAAAAACACTAGAGCACTTCCTGTATTACCACATGACATCACAAGGTGGAACAGAGTGTTTTCTGTTTAAGAGAAGAACTCAGCCAACATATGCTAGTTTTTGTGTTAAACGTGTGTGTGAAACAAAACAAAAATCTAGGTATTTTTGTGCTGAGGGAACAACATTATAACAGATCTGGAAATAGCATAATATAGGCCCTTTAAGAACAAAATCTCTTCGTGCAACTTGTGGCTTCATATTTCATATATATTTCATCACTTTCTCACTATCATTCCATACAACCATAGAGTGTCCATTTAATAAGCCAACACTTTGCATGAGATTAAATGTGGCAGCCAGTAACCAAGTAAGCTGGTTTAGTTGTCCTGTTCAACAATAAAGGAATTGGCAGGGTCAGCTCTAGCCATTTTCATTTAGTTTCATTAAGGCTTATGTAATACTGCTGTATGCTATTGTGGTTCAAAGAGAGCTGAGCACATTCCAGTTAATATGTGACAACGATTGAGACACATGAAAGACAGGGGGCAGGGTAGGAGGCGACAGAAGAAATTAAGTCTCTCTTTGGGAGGGTGGAAATGATTAGAAATGAGTACATCAGAGGAGCAGATCATGATATTGTGGAGTCAGAGTCCAGATTAAGATTATTAGATTATTAGAAGTAAGGATTATTAGTATAGGGTGTTAGAGTAGGAGTAGACATCCTTTAAAGGTATACTGTGTAACTTTTTGGGTGTAAGGTCCTGCATGTCTCCAGGGAGATGTTATTACATTGCCTGCCATGTTCCACAGTATGGATCTAAATGCGTCTATCTCCATGTAGAAAAACAGGTGTTACCACGGGCCAAGTTATAAATCAGTTCCGTGGAGAGATAAGCGCACACTATGATCAGGGACATCGCACCAAATTCTGGGCCCTGAGTACAAACTTTCTTGGTGAGCCCATAATACATAACCTTGTTTATCTATCCCAAAAAAATGTGTTATTTTTTTCTACATTATTGATAGAATAGGTGATTCACTAGACCCTATAAGGTTTCTTTCTGGACATCTCACTTAAAAATATCCACTTTGTGTAACTTGAAGACTGCCTCTGTGAGTGTATAAATTATGATACAATGTCAGAATTTCACATAGGTCTGGAATTGTATTATTTTATAAGAAAATACACTATTTAGATTGTAATGTTTATATTTATTCAGTTAAACTAGCTACAAATACTTTGGAGCTTACCTCACATCACATCCTCAGAGCATTCATGTGGACATAATTAAGGTCCTATTAATGGTCTGTACCTAAAACTGAAGGCCATCTAGTTAAACCTCGCTCAAATATTGTAGCACTGTCGTGACATCATAAAACTGTAGGCTTATTTGCTTCTCTGCGTAGACTTGAAATCAAACAGGTTAAACAAAATTTTAAAATTTTAATTTGACTAGACTCATTTCTTGAGGGCTTTTCTCCTGTCATATAGTAATGTGTTTGTGTAAGTGCCAAGCAGCTACGCAGCACGTGTGACTCAAACCATAAGCACCTTTTCGAAAGGAGTGATGGGACCCTCAGATGTCATGCATTATTGTATTTAGTGGAAATATATCTACCTCACAAGCTTTTTACACAAGCACAATGCATTTAATTACAAATAAAATATTTTAAAGTGTAGAAAAATGCAACTGAGGAAATAATCATTACATACCTCTGCGAGCCCCTCCCTGGGAAAATGGTGTCCTTTACCCCCTCAGTCAGACACCCCTGACTGAAAGAATGGTTGGTTGGTAAAATGCATGGTTTCCAGGTCTTTTTTTAGCACTCTCAAGTGTTACACCTGTGACTGCAGAAATAAAATCACTGAGCAATAATAGGATAAAGCATAAACCAGCTAAATGTAATTGTTATATGTGCATGCAGTAACAAAACCATCCAGAGCAGGCAAATGTAAAGTCATTTTGCAGGGCTCTATGATATAGAAACAAGTTAAATGGAGCCAAATGATTGACTAGTAACTCCCTAAGCGAAAGTAATTACCTTATTCATCCAAAATCTTCTCTTTTTTTCCCAAATTACAAAAGTCCTAGTCAGGTACACATCTAGACTTTTAAAGTGGACCAGGTGGGTTTACATGGAATGTTCTCCAAGGTTAAGATCAGTTCATGATTGAAATAAGTCACTGACTATCAGAGTGTAGAATCTGCTTCTGCAATCAGCCATTGAGGTTTTCTGCTTGATTTGGATTGAAAATAGTTTTTATCCCTGTATTTGATGTTGAACCACTCTGTAAGAGTCACCTGAGTGAGGAATGTCTAAAATTGAGTGCCTAATCTCTACAGTGTGCAATGACTGGATAAAATAGTTATTTTCTTGGAGTCACTCAGTTAAAACCATCACTTTTGATCTTCAGTTTCCCTTTGCAGCATTTAAAGCATGAAATATTGATCTATAAACCAAGCCAATGATGCAGCCCATGTTTTATATAGTTTGTAATACCCCCAGTAGGTTTGTGCGATAATATTGATAACATAACTCTATTAAGATGATGAAACTGGAAGTGTAAAGAGGTAGATAAATACTACAGATAACTGGGGATAACAGTCATTGAATAAAAAAATCTGATAAGCAAAGGAGGGGCCTCAAGCAAAGTGCCAAGTAAACACTAGGTTATGTAATTAATTCTGTCTCCGTTATAAAATTAAACCTCAACATTTTTTTCTGTAACTCCTTTGAAGAACATTATCTTAAGTAACTTCTCTGGTGGAGAGTCGGCCACTGGCTTGTCTCCATGGAGATGTTATTGATGCTTTGAATATTCTTCTATATGACCATCATTATCCATGTTCATAGAGACAAGCAGTTGACACACCAGGCAAAATCACAGGTCAGATCTGTGAACAGGCATGTTAACAATGAGAATATATGTTTTAGCTAAATTTTGTTAGCTTCATAGCATAGTTGCTTAAGTCAATTTGGATTGGCTGAAGATGGAGCCACAGGCAGATCCAACAGGGTCTGGAGAATAGAACTATTTGTCCCAAAATGAGGCAGTTGTTCTATGAGGGCCAGTGATTTGAGCAATAACATTAACTTACATACATTTTAGATGGATACTTTTAACTCCTTACTGTAGAACTTTCAAGGCAACTCAATCCAATGCTAAGTTCAGTGAACATTTTGACCATTCATTTTTCAATCTTGTCACTGTCAAGAAAATACAACACATATTTTAAATGTTTCATCTTGAAAAGTGTTAGTCTGAACTCAGTTCAATATTATTTTCCTGTCTGCTCCTGAGCGGTGCTGTGCCCTCTGGCATGCTGCTGCTGAGTGAGGGGTGAGGAGCGGGGATGGCCCGGGGAGCACGGTTTCATGTATCTTCCCTTCTTATACTTTGGTGTACTTTGATCTCATTCCTGTGCATGCTGTCTTTTTGCACACGGCACGACACAGCCCCCTTGCTGTGGCAGTGGAGAGACCTGAGCCTGGTGTTAGCCTGTGGAAGTCACTCACGCTAAAGGGAACACTGCATGCCCGTGTGCTCTATCTCCGGGAGGGGGCTCAATGAAGACATCAAAGTGCATGGCTTTTACTGATTCAACAGAGCAGCCTGCATAATGTGGAATAGTAGGCAATGACTCACTAATGTAATAACTAGATATTTTATTGGTTGTTAAGACATTCAAGTCAAAAGGCATCAATTCACTAGTGGTGGAAAGAGTACTGAAACTATGTACACAAGTAAATTATACATGGCTAAATATTGCTGTCAAATTTCTACTTAAAGTATAAAGTATGCATGAAAAATGCTTCTCAAAGTACAACTGGTTACAATTTCATTATTTATCATTTTAGTACAATTTTAGATTACTCTTTGATATAAAACATGATTCATTTAACTGTTTAACAATGAATTAAGCTGTTTTATACCACAATCCACTTATTCTCACACTCCACAATCCAAGGTAATCAGATAATTATTACTAAAGTACAAGTTTAGTCTACCCAATTATAGTCACTTCAGTATCTGTTATTAGTTCTTTACCACCCCTGCAGTAGGCTCTGTGCACAGCAGCATTCTAGCTTGCACACTATGTCTCAAAGATAATTGATCACTTTTTTTTTTTTTTAAGTGCAAAATATAAGATCAACACCCTATTAAAATTTAGAATTAAGGCTATCCAATTGTTTTTAAATGTTAACACAGTAGTGTCCTGTAAATTGTTTAACATGGCAAGGCAAGGCAATGCAAGTTAATTTGTACTGCACAATTTATACACAAAGTAATTCAAAGTGCTTTATTAAAATCACAATACAACAAATCAAAACATAAATAATCATCATACATTTAATATTTAAAGAGAAGAGTGCAGAATGAAAACTGTTTAGAGCTTGGATTTAAATGTTATCAAAGAAGAAGCCGTCTCACATCTTCAGGAAGATTGTTTTAGGTTTTAGCTGGATAAAACTGAAATGTTGATTCCCAATGTTTAGTCCTGACTCTGGACACCAGTCGGAGGCCGGTCCCTGAAGTCCTCAGAGTGTGAGATGGTTCATATGGCACTAACATGTTGGAGATGTACTTTGGTGCTAGGCCATGAAGAGAACTGTACACAAGTGGAGCTGATTTAAAGTCTATTCTCTGAGCCAAAGGAGCCAGTGCAGAGATCTGAGCACAGGACTTATATGGTTGTTACTCCTGGTTCTAGTCAGGACCAGAGCAGCAGCGTTCGGGATGTACTGCACATGTTGTCAGTGACATCCACCTGCAGCTCTCCGTCCATTGCCTTATCTTTAAATATGTATTAATTTTAACATCACTCAGCAAAAAGCCCATAGAGATCATTTGTTTCTTCAATTAATTTGCATTATTTATTTGCTCTTTTCGTATTAAACATATATATATAATACTATTGTTATTATAACAGTTAATGCACATTTCTTTAAATACTAGATATTTGATCAGCTTGTGGAGATGTCACTTTTGAGACAGACTCAGTAATTATGCAACACAGATTTAATGAGGATACGTCCTTACCTGCTCTCACTCAGCCCTGGGAACGTTGTCTTTGCAGTAGAAAGTATGATTCATTGGTAAACAGTTTGCATATCCTCACTTTCCTCGGGTTTAATTAGCATCCGTGCGGTGGACTTTGATTGATTTTTCAGCTGGAACACTCTGTCTTCTCGGTGGCAGCGCAACAGTGGTGTGGCAGCACTGGAGAACATGCATGGGGAGATTAATGCACTCGTAGGAAGAGTCCAGCTCACACAGGCTTTACCACCCACTGAACACTTAATTGATTTTTTGCCTTTACAAAATGAAATCAACAGCTTTAATTACTTGATAAATGAAATATATAAACACTTTCAAGAAATGCTAAAATATGTAGTTAAAGGTACACTAGGTATTTTATTTTTTATTTTATTTTTTTTCTGATTGAGTGTCCGCCACCTGCTTGTCTCTATGGAGTCCAGCTCACACAGGCTTTACCACCCACTGAACATTTAACAGATTTTTTTTTGCCTTTACAAAATGAAATCAACAGCTTTAATTACTTGATGAAAAAAGAAAGAAGAAGAAGAAGAAAAAAAAAGAAAACAAATTTTAGGAAATGCTAAAATTACACAGATACACAGGTAATTTATGTATTTTATTTTTTTTTTCTGGCAGATCTGCTTGTCTCTATGGTTAGTTTTGCTTTGCCTAGAATATCCCCCAGTAGGGCATTCAACGTGTCTATCTCAGGTGGCATCACCAGGATAAGTTACATGTCTACACAAATCTGTGGAGTGTTGACTCCAACTAACATGTTTTTCAAGGTATTTTTGAACACTAAAAGTGAATACATGTAAGATACATAAAGTTAATGTCATACTGTGAAACATTCCAGGCAAAGAAACATCATCTCCATGGAGACAGGCAGATGGAGAGGTATGCATTTGCTGCTCCAGCAAACTCTGACACAAACACCATAGACTGTATATATAAATGGACATCGCAAACCTGCTAGCCACCACGTTCCAGACAGGAAGTGATCGTGGGCGCAGTTCAGGCTCCATCGATTTCAGCTCCAATTCACTTTACATTAGAAAACTGTCACCCCTCTCTCTGTAACTGCTGCTCTTCATTTTGATCTTAAAATGTTTGAATTCACCCACTCTATGTGATCCTGGTATTTTTATTTCGCTATTTTGTGTCTGTAAATCAAGATTTCAACATTAATAAGAGACAAATCAGCTGCCTTCTTTCCCAGAGGTCGCTCCAGCTAATGTTAGCAAAGGGTTTGATTGACAGCGTTGCTAAGTGCTTGCCCCTGCCAAACCAGCGCTGCGGTCGGGAAGGGGTGTTACCTTCAGCAGCTTCACTCCAGATAGGCCCTTTGGTTGCTATGGTACTCGCAGTCGGAATTCCAAAAATGGAACTTGACTTTAAATTCACCCCCATAACTGCTAGGCTTGATGAGCTTCATTTGACTGGAGCCGAACGTTATGGGCGACATCACACTCCCACTTGTTTATACAGTCTATGGTAAATACACTGTTTATGTTAGATTGATTCTTCCATTTATTGATGCTGCTCTTATTAACAAGGACGGGATATGTATATTTAGATGTATGATATGCTATAGCTAAACAGTCAATCAATAATTCTTGGAAAACATAGCACCAAGAATGTAATGTGTGTTAATTCCCTATTTATGAATACATTCTTTCTCACCAAAGGAATGCACTGTTACGTGTATTCAATCTGATGTAATGCTGCAAATAAATGATTGATGGTAAACTGCTCTTTAAAGTGAGGTTAAAAACATGAAAATATTGTGCCACTCATGATGAATTGTGAGTCTAATTGTTCAGCAGGTGCTCAAGGCAATTAGGTTTTGGGATAGTAAGAGTCTTTTTATTTTTACAGGACAAAATATGGACCAAGAAAAGCAGTGGGGTATGTGAGGAAACTGTAAATTTTTATATTTGTTCAGCTTTGTCCAGGATGTACGAGCCGAGGGGGTAGTGATCAATCATGTGTATCTGTGGGGGAAGTGTGTGATGTCAAGGGCAGGGCAGCTGTTATGGTGCAGTGTCCTGTTACTGGCGACAATGTGGACATTTATCATTCAAAAAACTGAATTTAAGACCAACATTTTCTCAATATTTGCAGGTGTCCAGACTCAGCGCGTCCCCAAACTGTCCGACCTTGTTTGCTTCCTTGTAAGAAGGACTGCCTTGTGACACCCTTCAGTGAGTGGACACCCTGCCCAGCCAGCTGTGTACCAGGTATGAGCCACACAGCACAGCAAAGAAGGAATAAAAATGGCAAGTCATCTCAAGTGTCAAAAATGGGTTTCTTCATGCAAAACACTCATGGACCATTGCTAAACAGTATGTCTGTAAAAATCTATGTAAAATAAATAAATAAATACATAAATAAAAGACGTTGGTGCCATAAACTAAACAAACATTCTCAGTTAGTGAATACAGTATTTGCACAACCCAATGTGGTGAGTCTATGTCCATTTATACATAGACTCTATTTATAAATGGACATAGCTAACCTGCTAGGCGCCACATTCCAAATAGGAAGTGAGCATAGGCGCTCCATCGAGTCTAGTTCCAATTCACTTTCTATTGAAAATCTGTCGCCCCTCTCTCTTTAACTGCTACTGTCAGGCTTGTCATTTTGGTCTTAAAATGTTCGTATTACCCCGCTCTACATGCTCCTGGTGTTTTTATTTAACTATTGTGTACGTAACATTAATAACAGAGAAATCAGGCAACCTACTTTCCCCAAGGTCCTGCTAGCATTAGCAACAAATTCGACCGACAGCTTTGCTAAGTGCCTGCTCCCTGCTAAACCATCGGTTTAAGAGGCAGAAAGAGGCGCTAACTTCAACAGCCTTGCTCCAGATCAGGTCTTTGGTTGCTATGATACTTGCGGCTGAAATTTCAAATATGGAACTATGCTCCAAATTCACCCCTATAATTGCTAGCCTTGATGAGCTTCATTTGACCGGAGCCGAATGCTAAGGGTGACATCACACTCCCTTAGTCCACTTGTTTATGCAGTCTATGAGCAGAACGCATCACTGTTTAAACAAGGCACTGTACAAAGCAAATCGTGCTGATAATTATGCTTATGCTATTGATTAAAATTATAAATACAATTTTTATATAAATGTGAGGCAGTAATGGAACTATCTGTGTTTGCTGTTTGATTAAGTTCATTATAATGACTCATTCAAATTAAGATGCTAATAAACTGGTAACAAACGTGTGATAATTTGCTTTTTGATCTAAAAATGTCTAAAATGTTTGATCTACTTCTTAATGAAAGTGACTATTACAAAACAATGACAGCTATACAAATCCATTAGTATTGTAATCTGTCACTTGTGAAATGGTCTGAAAGTGAAATGAAAACATTTATAATTATTACATATCCTCATGTATTTTGTTGTTCAGTAATTGTATGTGTACATTTAACTGGCCATTACTTCAGGGCACACATCAAGATGAAAATGTCTCTTTAATGATTTCTAATGTGCATCAATGAAAAGAATGTAATTGTTTTTAAAAGACATGAGCAGCTGACTCGTCTCTGTAAATATGCTGTAGTCCACTGGGTGCACTGATGATGTAATGACTTTCTTAATTGCACCATTTCCAGTGTTTAGTAATTAGCGCGGTGTAATGAGCCTTGCAGCGTAAGCCAAATGAAGCCATTCCAGCGCAGTGTCCGAAAACAAGAGGAGCTGAGGAGTGGAGGACATCTCAGCACAAGGGCGTCCTAATCACCATCTCCTCCACTACACTTGTTTATCCAGCCTCTCTCCACATCAGAGGGTCACACTCCTCTCCAGGGCCTATGCTCTCAAGCACTAAGCTCACATTTCTGCTGGAAAAAAATTTGCCCTTACATTTAAATGTAGTCAATTCCTGTTATGGCAGCAGATTGGAAAAGCACAGTTTGTTACAGGTGCTAGTCTAATTTCAGATTTCGATTGTATTGGTGGTTCCTCGTGGTTGTCTTGGTCTCTGACTTATGTTTAATGATGGATATTGATTGTGTCTGCGATGTAGGTGATGCTTTCTGTGTGTGTTAAAGCATGTGACCCCCTGTTACAAGACACATTGCCAGGGTTATTTTGACACAAGTTGTAATAGGTAAATTTTATTTGATGCTATATTTAAAAAAAAAAAAAAAAAAAAAAAAAAGAATACTCTGAGAGATACGCTTGCGCAAATGAAAATACGCTGCTTTCTATGGAGAAATGCCACTATGAAGAAGCAGGTTCTGCAGTTTTGAACAAGAGCTCAATAGACCTGTTTCTATTATTAAGCTGTTTTAGATCAATATTGTTTAGACTACTTAAAACAGCCATGGGAATAGAGAGGTTTTGATACAAAACATAGTTTCAGCTTCAAATGGTTAAATAACTTTCTAATCCTATATTTGAATGTAGATATTTGAAAAATAATAACATACTAATACTGGGCCTTTTAATATTATATGGATTTCATTTTTAAATAACTTGGTCCCACATACATTGAAAAATCATACCCAAGTCAAAACAGCAGGGTGAATACCACAATATATTTAGCCTTAAAAAAGTATTATATTGTTTTTTTTTCTTCTTTTTTCTCTTTTTTACCTTTGCAGACAACCAGCTCTAGCTAAATTATGACCCATTCATATTATAGTTCAATACTAAGTACCTGAATAAAGCATAGTATGTCCTCTTTAAATATATCTGTGAATATGCTTTTACAGATTGTGTTTCATGTTGTGCAGAAAATGGAAGCGTCGCCACCCAGTCTCGATACCGGACCATCATTCAGAGGCCGTCTAATGGAGGCCAAGAGTGTCCCGATACACTTTACGAGGAGCGAGAATGTGAAGCCATTCCTGTTTGTCCGGTCTACAGGTAAAAGCATCATTTGTCACTTTGTTTTAGTGTAACTTAATATAGCTGAAGTACAAAATGGGAAGATGATGAAATATAGAGATGTCACATAGAGTCACAAGAGAGATTTTGTGTTCTCTAAACAAATAGAATGCAGACTTGTGTGTCTTTGGTTTTGGTTTTGGTTTTGGTTTAATCTAGTTTCTACCTTTGTGACACAGCTTTTTTAATTCATCACCCCACTGTCCTTAATAACCTATTTATATAGTGAGTTTATTCTTTTTAATAAAGGATAGTCATTGGTAACATTCATGTTCAGATTCTATACCAAAATGCTAAGAATAAACAATGCTAAATGACAGCTTTAGGCATTACATTAACCATGTTTTATTACAGTGCTTCTCAAACTGCGGTATATGTACTACTGGTGGTATTCAGGCTCCTTCGGTTTAGACCTTAGACCTACATTTCTAATATTTGGTCAATTTAGAGTCAGTCGAATCCATTTTTTGGTTCACTTTTGGGTAATTCCTGGTACTGCTATTGCAATGGTATAGCCCAAGTATAGACCTGGTTCAGACCCCGAAATAGACTCGTAATAGTTTTGATCTGGTGGTACTCAGAAAGCAAAATCTTATCTTACTTGGTATAAAAGGCTTGAGAACATCTTGTGTTTTTGACCATAAATAAAGCTGTGTATATTGTCTTAAACATCTGGACTAAATATTAAGTATGTTTATTATAGATGGAGGACCCACAAGTGGCACAGCTGTAGCATAGTCCAAGACTCAGTACGGCGCGGTTTAGCCGGTCCTGGAGAACTGTGTGGGGATGGACTGGAGACTAGAGGTAAGGCCTTGGTCTTGTTTTCAACTTGGTGGGAGCTGTCACTGTCTGCTTTGTTTCCTCTGTAGGCTTCACACTGCTATCTATTTACCCTGTTTATTTAATGAGACCTAATAGCCCCTTCACAGCGGTACCTTTAACAAGCAAGGGATGCAAAATAGCCAAGAAGAGACAATTTGTTCACATAGTCTAACAAGATGCACCTTCTGTCTGCTTGCTCTGATTAGCTCATCACAATAGTGCTTTCCTATTAATGAATTCAACAAGTACCATAGACACGTTTTTACTTCTGCAGTGGGTTGAAAGATTAAATAAACAATACAGACCCTTATGGGCGACAACCAGCAAAACAATATCAAGTTTATCTCCAAAATAAAGTTGTCTTCCTTGTTTGAGATGTTGTGGCCATTAAGCTAGACTTGGAGAGAGCTACGCACCACAAATTAACAATTAAAGATACTCGTGTGCAGACACCAGGCATACATAATGTAGGGCAATGAGAACAAAGCCATGAACGCAAATGATTCTCAATCAACAGGAACTTTTTAGAGTTAATGGGAAGCCACTAATTAAACTTTTATTATGACATTATCATATTTTTCATTTTCACTATTTATATGCCATTACTTTGAATAATGCAAGTGGAGGAATGAATATTTATAAATATCTTAACCCTCAAGTATTAGGAAAATATAGTTATGTACAGGATTGTACCTTTTCAAAAATGACAGCCCAGTATAATGAATCAGTCTGCTGTGGTATTTAGTCAACTCTTAAGCAGTCACATGATGGCATGCAGAAATGGTAATTTTTCCAACAGTCTTTGTGTGTAGTATAGTTTTGGCATCTTACAATCTGTTCATAATGCTTTACATGTGTATTGCGTTTCACAGACTTGAAAGGCCTCTCAACACTGCACTCATTATTCATTCATTATTCATTCATGGTAAACTATTGCTGTAGTCACAGTTGCCCTGGGGTAGACTGAGGTGAAACTGGCAATCTGCAACATTGGAGCGTCTGACCACCATCAACCATTCACACACAAGTGTCTTGCTTGAGGACACAAAGACAGATTGAAGTGGGATTCAAGCCTAAGCAAGAAAAAGCCAAAAAAAACAAATTTCAAATGTCAGTTGGTAGAGAATATAGACAAGATCTACAGATTCTACTGTCAGCGCTTGTCATCCAAATGCTGTCATTGGACTTTTCTATATCCCTGCAGTTTCTAATCATAACCGCCAGTCACATATCATGGTATATTTAGCCTGTGCTGTGACACATTCTTCCTCTAAGAGCAGTACTAAAGATGGCCTCGGCCATTAAAAAGCTACAGTGTTAATTGGATGATTTCAAACTCCTTTAGACCAGAGCAAATGTCCCAATAAATCCCACTCTTCTGTCCTTTTTCCTGCTCCAGCCCAGGATGGTGGTGACTGCAGCCCTGAGAAGTTTCCGCTCTCCCATGGTTCACTTTCACCCTGCAATGTAATTATGAATGACATTTCTCAAGTGAATCCCATGACTTTTAGAGAGGACTTGGGAAATTTAGTGTGTGCTACTCGTAGGTTAAGTGTGAGTCTCATTGACCTTTACTACCTCCTATTTGAATAAAATTAAAGTTTGGCTAAATACCTGTGACATTTGGAAAAGTTAAGTGCAGCCTGAAAATGTGCTTAAATAAAGAGTTTGCTTGGGATTTACTTTTGGTTCATTCAGTTCAGTGTCAAAAATGACAAACAGCCATATAATATTCAAAAAAAATTATATGTAAAGAAATAATTGAGTATTGTGCTGCTTCTCAACACAATACTGTAATAATAATAATAATAATAATAACAGTAATAATAATAATAATAATAATAATAATAATAATAATAATAATAATAATAATAATAATAATAATAATAATAATAATAATGCATGAATGGGTAAAATATTTCATAGGCTTTCATGCTGAGAAATTGATTCATAATAATACATTGCTCATATTTTTAAGATGTTTGATCATTTTCCTTAAATTGAGTCTAAGTGGATGGCAGGCTGTGTCGGTGAATTATTATTATTAGTTATTATTCCCTATTTACGGCACTATTTGGGAGTCAAGCCATTTTTAGTGCTGTCCCAATGTCAAGTTGGTGAAAAAGTAGTGCATTCAAATTTCCTACAATGCACTTTGAAAAGTAGTGTCCAGCGCTGGTCACTCTACCAGTCAATATAGGCCACAATGCATTACAGGAGCTGGAAAAACAACAGTAAAGAGTGACAACCCTTTATCTGGAAATAACATGACTGAATGAAAGCAGAAGTGCTGTTTTATCACACTTTTGATTCTTGGTTATGATTAAAACACTTTTAAATAAATTGTTTCTGCGTAAAATACGTACTAGCATTAGGCACTTACCTTAGTTTGAGCTGTTTAAAGAGCAATAATTCCCACATCTCAGACAAAAAGCTGATGAATCCAGTCAGTTTACCTGAGATGAGAGCCAGTTTGGCATAAAAAAAACAAAAAAAACATGTATGGTTATTGTTAGTCTATAAATACTTGTGTGCCAGTCGAATATGATCATTATTTATGACAGAAATCAAGTTTTATCTGGGTATTTTTAATAGTGCAGGGTAGTGTAGTAGTGAGCTGCGTGTCCAAAATGCTCTGTAAATTAGTGCACTATATAGTCAGCTAACGAGAGCAGGGCCGTGTAGTGAATGAGGGGTTAGGAGCTAATGTGGACATTCGGACACACATTTATTAAGACCAGTTTATCATAGTCTTTGTGCTTTAGCGCTGACAAGTTTTTCACAACAACTGTCCTCCACAAATAAACCACTGCATTTAATTTAAAAGTGTTGTCCACATCCGAGCCAGGGGCAGCTTGGAGCAGCATCAGGAGTGCGGCGGTAACCCTGACAGTCTGGTTCTACAAACACTCACACACATTGGCAAATATTTACTGAATAATTAGGGATCACCAGTACCGGGCTTATCTGTCTGACTGCAGAGCAAGACAACAGCGCACACACTCTGTCCTCTGCACTTATCATTGTTGTAATTACCAGTAAGCATTTGTAATACTAATGGGTCAACATGTTGGAGAGCAGTTTTAATGTTAGTCTTTTCAATGACAACAATAGCCTTTTCTATGCTTGAGGTCATGTAGCATTTTCACTTAGCCCAATCCAAAATACTAGCATAGCTATCATTCAAAAGTATCCGGACGCTATAGTGTGATAAATGTTTTTCCCATTAGTAACATGACAGCTTATAGGGTTGTTAATACATGCCTATAGATGTTGGCACAAACGTGGCTTCTGGAAAAGCAATGCATATATTATTATTATTATTATTATTATTATTATTATTATTATTATTATTATTATTATTATTATTATTATTATTATTATTATTATTATTATTATAGAACATCATCTTTCACTTGCTTGTAAAGGTGGGAGAAATATATTCAAGGTTAGAATTTTGAGGATATAGTCTACTAAGCTAGAAATCTTATAATATTGTCTGAAAAATATCACTGGGATAATAAAAAGAAATATTGAGAGATATTTTTTTGTCAATATTGCCCTCTCCTGCCTGCCACTGTACATTCATACACATCAGTATACATAGGTATACAACAAAATGTAATTAAAAAAAAAAAAAAATGCATGCAATGTATGCAATTACAGCAACCAACTAGCTTTGATCTTCCTTTCGGCAAATTGAATAGATGAGCACAGGTTATTTAGCTTGGTATAGTAAATCATGAATTTTAACACATGTTTGCACTGAAAAGCTGCAGAGTCTTGGAAACCTGGCAGCTGCAAACCCACAGCGTCTCTTTTGTCAATAGCAGCATGTTTGAAATAACAGGCGCCAGCGCGCAAACAGCCAAATGAGCGGATCCACACTGAATCCTCAGCACAGGCATCTACAGTACCATTACAAACCAGATCTCTGTTTGTGAGGAACTACATGTGATTGGATTTCTGTTATCCAGGACCAAAACCACGACCTTGGGTTAGCTTGACAAAATGTTCCTCGTGTTCACCTTGTTTGTTTTAGGATGAAGGCGCGTGAAGGTAAATGAATGCTGATGATGTGGGAGCAGGCTGAGGTGAAGGTTGGACAGTGGTGACCCGGTATGAACCCGTGCGGAGATAGGCAGTCTTACAGAAAGGGCAGAATTCAAACGATGAACTTAACTAGAGATAAGAAGGGGCAGTGCTGTGCTAGAGCTGATAACCTATGAGTTATATTTATTTGACTTGTGGATGTGGCTTTAATTAAATCATGTTTGACTGAAAATGAATGGATGTAAACAGCAGCAGTGTGTTTGTTAAAGCAAGAAACAAGTTAGATAAATTTGTACTTCCTCCTTTCAAATTTGCATTATTATTGAGTAGATGTATTTCAGTATTTTTGCAAAGTGAGTCATTACAGAATGTAGTTATGCAGTAGAGGTAAGGTATTTGTGTGATTTTTAAATTTATGTTAACTGTAAAAAAAAAAACTTAATTGCCTTACATTACAATATTGTTTTATTGTTGATTTTGATTGTAAATGTACTTTGTTCGAAGCCTGTATTTGATTATAATATGGCATGACAGTTACTGAAGTTAAAAAGATAAAAATATATATATATATATTTAGTGATTACATGAATTGAATTGACGCAAGATTAGGCCTGCCATGATAACACATTTTGACGTTCGATATTATTGCTGAATTAAATATAGATGATAAACGATAATATTGCGACAAATTTATGCAACTGACAGAATAACCCAACTGCTGATATAAACCACAAATACTATTATAATCCTACAATATTGTTAAAATTAAACACGTTAGTAGTTAGTTTGTATCTGTTATGAGTCATAGAAGTAATTTATTCAACCTTTTATGGCTTAAATCTTATCGTATAGCCAAAAAAGAACCAAAAATGTCTCAATTGTGCAAAGAAAAAGTGCACACGATATTATACACAAAGTTATGGATCAATGGACATTCCAGGTAAAGGCTTCATCATGATAGGCACTAATTAAGCTAATCGCTATAGAGGCCAGAACCAATTACATGCAAAATATCTGTCTGTCAATGTTGATAGCAATGCATAAATTTATGGTTTAACCCAAACACCTACGTTTCAAAACAAAATATCAAACCTTTTATTTCTCCTGGCCGTAAGTGCTCCATCAAGGCTGGGTAATAATAGCTATTATCTCTGCTGCATTGACTTTATTGAGACCTCCCATGTAAATGAGCATCCCACACATTCTCAGCAAACTCAGAGGAGCCTGGGAGTTTTTGTCAGAGGGCAAAATTTAAAAGTCAAATAGAAATCGATAAAATGGATTAAAGGCATGTTTGTAGATCAGAGCATCCTCAAAGGCACTGCAGGGTTAGAAAGAGAGAGAGAGAGAGAAGGAACAGTAAATTTAAACATAGATCTTGTGCACCATTCTTATTGGCTTTGAGAAAAATTAGTCCATTCAATAAACCGCAGCTGACGATTGGTTTCAAACGGTTGTATTTGTTAGCTGCAAGGGCATACTGTCCTCATGCCACCTCATACACTGTGGCATTGGTATTTTTCACAAACCGACCCTGGTTATGCAACACTTTGACTGTAGGGCATTAACCATAAATATATCATATTTTTTTTCCACACGTTCTATCCAAATATACCCACTCAGTTTTTAAACTTAAAATGACAATACAAACAATAAACAAACACACATACACATTAAGATGCCCTTCCACCTTAAAACCCCCACTTCACTCAGTTGGCATTATGGTTTCTACCTGATGTGTGTGTGTGTGTGTGTGTGGGTGTGTGGGGGTGTGTGTGTGTGTGTGTGTGTGTGGGGGTGTGTGTGTGTGTGTATATATATATATATATATATATATATATATATATATATATATATATATATATATATATATATATATACATATATATATATATATATATATATATATATATATATATATATATATATTCACCTTTTGTGGTCTCGCTGTTTTGAGATTTTTTTGTGTCTGCAATTTTGCATGCTTTTTTATAGAGTATGAACGCTCATCGTGTTCTGCGTCCTGACTGTTGACCATTGTCAGTCAATCTCCGTGCCGTGTCTCCTGTACAGTACAGAATGCATTCAGCCAAATTTATGTAACCTTAGATTTATTTTATGTATATTATTTTATGTATTAACATTTATTTGGGTCATTAGTATTTAGTTTATTACTTTGTACTTATTTTATTAACAATGAATATTATTTGTTATATTATGTTGGATGCATTATTTACTTTCTTCTTAATAGTATTGGTTCCTACTAACTGTTGTGGTGCAGCGCATTTGAGGAGCGCACCGATAAAAATGTAACGAGTGAACACGCACAAGACGAGATGAGATGAGTTAAGTTGTTGAATAAAGACGAGCTGCACACTGTCCTGCCATGTTGGTCTATTTAAGCAAGGAAGACAGCAAGAAAATACATCATATTAAATCTAACTGTAACCCGTAAAACCACAGCCTCAAGAGACTCGTAAGAATAATATATTAGGGTTACATTTATGTAAGTGTTCGATCGCAGTGTGACGATCAAACATTCTGCGCCGACACATTTCAGCAACGCTTTGGAGTTAAGTGTTTCTCTACACGGAGAGGCTGCCTCTGCGGATACTGCTGGAGCAGAGGCGTGAACAACAAATTTAAAGCGATCATCGAGGAAGGGGGATATTATATACAAATGTTTGAACTTTGAGAGTGTTTAAACAAGAGAGAAATGTGAGAAAATGTTAATGCCTGTCTGAGAAAAGTGTATAAAGTGTGTGGTGAGGCATTTTACAGCCTTAAAACATATATAATTCTAAAAAATAAAGCTCATTACTTGATTTTGCTTATTGCGGGCTATTTTTAGAACGCAACCCCCACAATAAACACGGGAACACTGTACATTTAATATGTAGTATTTGATTTGTTTAAGAGTTGTATTAATTTAAATATGTAATGGAAATAGAATACTAATTTCAAATACATTTTTACAATTTTCTTATCATTTTGTATATTTTTGCAGTTGTTTATCGTCTTCACTCCCCACCCGCAACTTTCACACATTACTGCTCTAATGCATAGAATATTTTAAATAGGCCCGTGCTCATACAGTTTATGGGGCCTATTGCTTTCCCAACAATGAGGGCATGGGCTCCACGAAGCACTCATGTCCCCAAACACACTCCTGGCATCAAGTTGTGTCTAAACACCCATGGGTAGACCTGGGCCATGTTTATAACTGCTAAAATGAATGGAAATAAATGGGTGGTCAGTGGGCAGCCCCAACCCGTACATGTCACTGCAGCCAGTTGTAAGTAGACCTGGAAGTTTAAATATATACTAATTTAGACAAAACTAAATATAACCAAATCAAGTGTCTTTTGCACATGTATAGATATATGTTGGAGGTCAGAGAAAATTGAGTAGTGTAAGTGCAAACTGTACTTTCATGAAAATTGTATCACTTGTATTGATCATTAAAACAGATGTGCACTGATTTCATTTTTGCAGTTGCAGTTTTTTATTTACATTTTAAATGTGCATCAATGAAGGGTTAACTAAGTTAATAGTTCATAGGCCTCCTCCAGCTTTTCCTGGTCTCCTTACAGACTGTCCTATTGTCCTGTTTGTAGCTGGGTACATTGGTAGCTTGGTACATTCTCCTCTGCTCCTTATTGTGGTGCTTCATAAAGGGTTTGTCCATGTACTCCCCCCTCCTGGTCCTCCACTTCTTAGTCTTTCTGAAACCTTAATACGGGCCATTGTAAGCACCTTGGTTATCAGCATGTTGATTTGCAGCATGTTGGTTAGCAGCATGCTGATTAGCAGCACGTTTATTAGCAGCACCTTGGTTAGCAGTACATTGGTTAGCACCTTGATGCTCTGGTGCACAGGTGAGCTGGATCTGGGACTGGGACAGAGGTTGGCACTGCACTGGCAGCCCTACTGGGGGCTCGTCCAGGATTTGAACCCGGGTCCTCTCGCAAGCCCCCAATGTGTTACAAACCGTTTCCTAGGGAAAAAAGGAAGGCAACACAAGATAGTATAATAAAATAAGTAGCTTTTAGGTAGGGAAAATGAAGGGCAGTTAACAACTTAGAATTACAAAAAAAAACCATAAAGGCAACAAAAGGAGGCTCTAAGAATAGAGTGCAAAGTCAATGAAATGGCATGCCGATTTACAACCAGAATCTGGCAGCCAGGAGTAGCAGGAGGCGGGTCCCTTTAAACTGGAGCAGCCACAGGTGGAGGGCGACAATTGGCCAAGCCTTGATTGTCCCTCCAATCGCAGGTAGAGCAGGGCTGTCAATCAACACCAGCTGTGGGACACACTGGAGGGGCCGAAAGAGAGGAAGAGAGAGAGAGAAAAGGGGAGAGGCACACGGTAGGAGGAGCTAACGGCCAGGGGCCGTAACACTGGTTTGCAAGTCCTTTTTTCACACATTCTTTGAGTTTTTCTTCGAGGGTTAACTGGGTTTTTGGTGTTTTTTGAAGTATCTTTTTTGGGCCATAGCCTGGATGATGGGATTGTGTTGCTGGACACTGGTGGTCCTGCTCCCCATCTTTGGACAGTTCCGTGCAGACCAGTAGACCCTATTATTTTGGAGATTGTCACCTTCACAAATTGTCAGTGTTAGCGCCATCTTTAGGGAGTGCCAGGTCAGTGGAGTGCAAAGTGCAGCCCAGGAGGGCCGTTCAATGCTGCTTGCAGCTTTAATTGGTTTTCTGCCTCTGTCAGGCTGTGTGGGCTTGTTCGTTTGGCAGCAGCTAATGAATTGTGCTCCCTCTCCTGGTTGTCTGTGTAGAGTAAATTTGGGAGCACCTTGCTGCATAGATTTGCATCATAATGAGATTTCCTTTCCTTGTGTCTGGTATAGTGTCTTTGGTCTAAGCTGTGTGGCTTTAAGACTTTAGAGTATGTATGTATATATGTATGTGTATATATATATATATATATATATATAATATATATATATATATATATATATATATATATATATATATAATATATATATATATATATATATATATATATATATATATATAATATATATATATATATATATATATATATATATATATATATATATATATATATATATATATATATATATATATATATATATATATATATATATATATATATATATATATATATATATATATATATATATATATATATATATATATATATATATATATATATATATATACACACACACACACACACACACAAAAACAGGTATGGTGTGGCTCCACACATACATGTGTGTATATATATGTATATGTGTGTGCTCTCAGCAGTGCCTCTATGTAGTACTTATTGTTCGTTCTTGAAAGGTACTCAAGGAGGTAGTATTTCCGGAGCTTCAAATGAATGTATTTACTGCTTATACTACTTTTACTATATGTACTGTACTTATAACTATAACTGTGTCTTGTAACAAATAGCTATTTGCCATTTGATTTCCCAGTCGCTGCTCTGCTATACTTATCTGACTACAACAACCACACTAACTTCTGACACTTGTATTAAAGACTACAATCCATCAAACCCGAAAACTCAATTGTAATTTTGTATTTTTGTGTTTACTGTGACACAGCATAATGCAATGACTTACATACAGGGTCATTTGGGGTTTATTGAGTGAGGTTATTACCTTTATTTGCATTTAACTTTGTTGCGATGTTATTTATATAACGTTGTTGAATTGAATGGTATCAAAAATGCCATTGTGCACAGGTCTTTACCATCTGATATATACTCAAATATATAAAATATAATTTTCTTGAATACAAATTTCCACCACTTGTATCTAGGGATGTCAAGATTATTTGTTGAATTAAGTATTCAAATTATCGTGAGAACTAAAGTATAATCATTTTGAGAATTGTAGAAGCAAATTTCAAAAGCAAACATAACACAAAGTGTTTTTTAATTTGGCTGTCACATTTACTAGACAAAAGCTAATCTATTAGACAGTGTGAGTGAAGGTGAATAAAGCATTTCACTGTTTGGTCATGGTGTAATAACCCTAAAAACATGATGTTTCTTCACAGTAATTGTAACAATAAAATTTGACGTTCCAATTTCATACTATAAATGTCTTTTCTGCTCATTTCTTCAGCAGTGTTACAACAATAGACGTGACGGCTTTGCCGCTAAATGTTTCTTGCTGATAATTAAACTCAGATCAGGTGTAGCAGAAATAACCCATCTGCTCCTCTGTGTTCTCTGTAATTATTCCCAGCATAAACCCACATATGCTGCAGCTTCAACACTGGGCGCTTAGTTTATTCATCTTTACGAGGCCTCTGCATTATAATAAATACTGTCTGTCAAATGCATAGGGTTTAATAAATAAAATAGGATCTATGAATGTTTTGTTTTTATATAATCCATCAAAGAAGTCTTATAGTGTCGTTGTCTTTGAAAGTAGAATTAATTTAAAAGGAATATCTGCTTGCCAGCTTAGAGGTGATTAAATTTGTGTTATCTCATCTCAGAAAATAGAAATCTCAGAAAAATTTAAATACATTAAAAAAAATTAAAAAAATAAAACAACTCAGCTATATATATATATATATATATATATATATATATATATATATATATATATATATATATATATATATATATATATATATATATATATATATATACACACACACACACACATACATACATACATTTTGCATTCAAAACATTGAATATTTTGTTTGTTTGGATTTGTTATTGGTATGGCAATGGTACACATTTTTCAGCTCTATACAGCTCTATATAACACATGGATACATTTCTGCATACCTGTAGCTTGAAGTTTTACTGTCTTTTACAGGAGTCAGTTGCATTGGTGAGAGTGGAGAGGCAGCTAACATGAGCTCATGCCTGCTATGGGCTGGACCCCTGCCCTTTCAGACCCGTAACTGCAGAGTGCCTTGTAAAGATGACTGCTCCTTCACCGCCTGGTCCAAGTTCACCGAGTGCTCTGGCTGTGGAACCTTCAGAGCCCGAAAACGTTCGCTTGCAGGTAGGTGGCATGTGGGTTGGGTTAGGAACACATCATCTGGCTTTTTAAATATCTAATCTTGTTGTAGTTGTGAGAATTGATAGTCATTGCTACTTATCCAAAATGAAATGAAAGTTCCATCCGATGTAGAAGTGCACATATTCTTAAAATTCCCATTGTGGCATGCGATATCTGAGTTTTCATTTCAGCTTTTTAACTTGATCTAAAATGACTTAATAGGACCAGACTCATTAAGTTCAAAACTATGGAGCTGATTTCCACCTGCCTCTGTATGGCATGGCACCATAAACGTGATCGGTTGCAAAAAGCAGATTTTCTCCCCTAAAACGCCTGCATAGTGGAAAAAAAAATTAAAGAACAAAGTAAGTACCGAGCAGTGGGAGTGGATGCATTAATCATTCACAATACAATTTGGAGTGCGAAAATGATAGAAACCATTATGCCTTCTTACAGTTTTTGCTCCTATTCTAACTCACATTTCAAGTAGTACTGACTTCATTGCTACTATTTCAGTTGCAGTTTTTGTTGGATAACTAAACTAGAAGTGCTTTGAGCTGTATATGTGCTACAGATTTTACCAGTGTATACTGTATTGCAGCAGTCCAAACTATACCACTTTCCATGTATTCGCATAAAAATGTGTCTTTCCCCAGTACAAATATATTGTGCCAGTAGCTCTTCAGGTCAAAATAAATCTGCTGTATACTATCTGAATCCAATTATGATTTCATGGTCAGATAATCAGGAAGTGTGCAGTTAGCATGCTAGTTGTTGTTAGCATTACGGTGATGACCTACTCTTACCTCTGAAAGTTGTGAAATGTGCTTATAAACTCATTGCAGTGAAAAATTAGGATGCTCTGAATGCATAAGTTAAGTGAGAGATAACTTTGGACTGCTGCAAACCGTTTAAAATGAATTGTTTTTGTTTGTTTTAATGTTTTCTAGCCAGCAAGAATCAGGTACAGCAACTTAAAGTATCCAGAATATGCAATTTGTGCTATACAGGGATAGATGTATATAAATAGTTTAATCTTGTTTGTATTCTTTGGCCCTATAGAATTATGTCAAGCCCAAATAAGGCCCTGTAATCCTGTATTTGGGCGCAGATGGTCAAAAGTGAGTTACATGCCGTGGTTGCAGACCAGGCTGGCTACTATTTGTCTTCATGAATATTTGATCCAGTGCCAGAGGGCTCGCAGTAAACATGGCCTGTCTCCTTCTATAATACTCTTAGAAGTCTTAGCCCAGAGCTGCTGGATTCGGCTGTTTTCATGCTCTTGTTCAGTAGGTCGTAACAATAATGAAAGCTGAATTTTGGTTTGTTTACCTGGCTTTAACACTGCCGGCTGCATTGGCCCAAAGTACATTGATAGGTTTAACAGTTTAGTGTGTTAAACCAGTGAAAGAGAATATGTGTCTTTGTATGCCCCTTGTATGTGCGCTGCAGCATTATGTTTCCACATAGAAAATATAAATATGAAAAAGCCAAAGAAGACAGAAGTAATGTGTTTAAAATGTATGAGTACACCTTTGAACATCTCTGTATATAGCACATACTAACTTGGCTTAAGTTATTGATTTTTATATTAAAAATTTTCATAAACCTTGACATCACTTGTTTTTTTTTTTACTATAGTCAGGCAGTCACTCTTTAATAACTAATACCAAAACTTGAATTCACCTTAATAAAACATGAAAAATATCCAATTCTTGATAAATACATTGGGTGACAGTAGCTCAGTGTTTGTCCATTGATCCGAAGGTTGGCAGTTCGAATCCCTCTCTTGACATAAACATCAAGTTGGCGGTGCGATTCCAGCTCCCACAATGAATGCTGTCATTGTGTCCTAAGACAAGACACTTAACCCGCCTTACCTCCAGTGTACACAGACACTGGGGGTAACTTCACCTTTTAATTAATTAGTTACTAAAATTCAATCTTTTCTATAAACTATTTGTTCATTATGAATACAATTTGTATTAATGCGTTATTAAGGGTACTTAAAATGTAGTTAGTTTACAGAATACTTTCTTGTATGTCTATAGCCTGACTTTAAGTAATATCAGTGTGTGTGTTTCCACTGCTACAAAGTTGACACTGTGAAATGAACTGTGCAGAAAACCACAAATTAAGAGCCACTTTAATTATGCCAAAGTGCAGCGTGTTCATTATAATTGCACTAATGCGAGTTAATGGCGGAGTATGAATTCACTAGTTTTCGATGGTTTACACAGATTCAAATGCAGCTGTCACGAGGAATGACTTTAGAACTGAATTATGTTTGGGGAACATGGTAAAAATAGCATGGCAGGTGTTATTTGGCTGTTGACATTTTGACATGTTGGTTTTGAGATTTCAGTGAAGTTATCCTAATTGGGATGAAATTACCTTGGCTGCACTCTGCCTTGACATATATGACATTTACAAGAACCAGGCCCGCTCTATCTATTATCAGTCCGAGTACTTCCTTCTCCATTTACAACATGAGCCTTTTGCAGAGCGTTTATTTGGTATTCTGGTATTTATGTCACTGTGAAGGACGTTTTATGACTTGCATTTATGTTTTACTTTGAAATATGGAGTAAAATGCAGTAGATTGAAAAGCAGTGTTACACATTTGTGGCAGAGAAATCCATTTTAAACTGTCAGTAAAGATATATGTATGTCCAATGCTCGACAGATTTTAATACGAGATGTTTGAAAGTCTAGGCATACTGTGATCCTGTCAACTTCTGAACAGGGAGAGAATTTTAATAGTGTTGTTATATGCTTTGGGTGGCAAGTTTGGCTCCATATTAAACACAAGGGCTAAAGGACTAACAATTCACATCATCAAGAAGGGCCTGAGTTTGACTTCCCGGCGCTGTGGATGCGATCACTCAAATTTCTTCAAAATAATACTAATCAAGTAGTACAAAGTAGTGGCCCAAGAAATTAGAGGAAACTAGTCGAGTAAGAGTAATTGTAAGAGTAAGTGCCTGGAAGCAACATCTGATTTGATTTTGAAGTTAATTAAATCTGAAGGACAAAACTGTAAATGAACTACAATAAACCAAAAAATTGAAAAAAAAAACATAAATGTTCAAATCTTTTAATTTTGTCAACGTGAAGTGTACTGTTACCGCAAACTAAATTATAATAGTGTGTACATGTGTATAACTTTTTATACCATTAAGCATAATTGTATTATTGAAAACAAACCAGACAGTTGAATGTTGTCACACATAGTCTGGTGTTACAAAAGCTGAAGATATGAAACCCTAAACAGACACTGCAGCAGTGATGACTGAAGCATGTGGGGGATGGCTCACTAAAATGCAGATTTGGCTGTGGTGTGAATGGGCCTATGCGGGACTATCAGCGCTAATGTAGTTGTCAGAGTGAAGCGATGCCACCCCTGCGCTCCTCAATCAACCCCCAGCAGCGGTGCAGATGGGACAGACTGTTAGAGGAGAGCACTGGGTTCACTCCATGAGCAATGTTTGCAGTGGAATCAGATGGAGAGCTCACTGGGAGCACGGGAGGTCGAGGGCACACGTGAATATACTACACTACCAGATTATAACAAGAGGTAATAGAAGTGTAAAACTATAATGCAATGCAGGCAAGTGTGTGTAGTAATACTACCTGAACTCCAAAAATGATGATGGTATTTTATCCCAGTGCTAATCCAACAATTTGCTGGAAAGAGACATCCTGCCCACACCACCAAACAAAAGGCAGAACCTCCAAGGCTGGGAAAACTAACGTAAACTAACGAATGTCTCATGTATGTCTCATATTATGTTTCTTATTTTCTATTTTAAACTAAGGTTTCAAACTAAAGGACTACTCTATGTAAAACCCACACCTACAAATTTGCATAGGAAACACCTCCTCAAGGACAGGTGTTTCCTAGCAGAGATAAAAAGTCAGTGACATTCAAATTCACTGACTGGGTGGTTATTTCATCACCAAAGCCTGGATGCTCTGTCAAGATCCACCCATCCCCTTGGTCCAGTCCTCACCTCTGACGCCAACACAGAGCGAGCCAATGAAGACTAGCTAAAGACTGCATGAGAAGACCAGGAGGTGTCTTCAAACTCAACTCAAGATTCTTTGTCCCATGCACACATACTCCATGCATCACTCCTATTTCCATCATGCAACAACCTGCTTGACGCACTACAGTACGATCTCAACCATGACTAGGGATGAGAGAAGGCTCTGACCAGCCCTCGTGATGCCTGCAGAACACTGACTCATGAAGTTCTGGTGCTGTGCTGAAAACTGATACCAATTTTATGTTCATAATTACTATGGACTACTAACCGGCATTTGTTTTATATCCATGTCTTAATTTTAAACCACATCGTTGACCTAATCTTCAAAAATTTATCTCATGGGGACCTGATTATTGCCCTTCCACCCCCACAAAATAAAAGGTGTCCATGAAGTATATGTAGATTTCAGTCCCCACTGCCACTGGAATGACAAATAAAAATCCCATTGACAATATGGATTTGAATTTGAAGATTGTACAGCCCTAACTGAGTATTTTCAACACATTTCTTTGTTTGCAAGCATGTTTTTTGGGTGCCATGATTCTTCTGTTCATTTTTACACTCATGTTCACAGAGTTAAAATAGAACAAAGTGGAATAACAATAGAACTGACTGGTATTTGTATTGGATTCTGTAGATTTTCAAGGTTTACTCTTTTGCCACATGCAGTCAGTAAAATAAATTCATTATTGTTACTGAAACCTGTAACTTGTTGTGTTATTACAACTTGTGAACACTGTCAAAAGCATGAACCATGTAGTCTCCAAGTTGACTTAAGTCAGATACAATGGAAGGGAATGTATTTTGTCTTTCAAGTTCATGTGTGGCTTTTTCTATACACACGGCTATTTTACACATATGGTCCTTTAAAAACAAAATATTATTTACCCCTATTAATGTCACTTGCGTTGCCTTACAAGCTTGATACCTGCTGCCTTGTGCCTACCACCCGCCATCTCTGTTGGTATATAGCATAGTAAGTTATTGTTTTCAATTACGCCTGTTGTTTTCTTAATCATTGGGAGCTGAATTAATTAAAACCTTAAACTCATTACTGAAGTCACATGTTCTCAATGTCTAATCCAATGGGACTCACAGAAAACACATTATAATACAGAAAATCATATTGAAGCCTATATGTTACACCAGCTGTTCCTCCAACTGTAAAGACAATGCTATGTCTTAACAGGTTTATCTGTAAATGAAGGTTTATCACCTAATTGTCAAGTGTTAAATGATATCGACTAGCACAAGTCTCATAATAATGTGTAATTACATTGTATAGCAAACCTCAGCCTCTTTAATGATCCACTGCTGATGCACAATATGTAGCAATATGTCTGCTAGCACAAACCATCTGGGGCCTCATTTATTACCACTCCATATGCAACGCTATGATAAACAGGGCATTGTCTTCTATGGAAAAGTTGGCTGCCTGTAAATCTGCTGTCGATCTCTGTTTCTGGGTGGAGTCCCTGTATCCTGAGAGTTTGTTCTGGCTTCCACTGTCCAAAAACCAAGATGTGATTATGAAGTGCAAATTCTTTAGAAACTTTGGAACGAAACTTTTTCAAGTAGCTTTATAGCTCTTATTTTTTTAATTTTTATTTTATTTTATGTAATCAGCTTTCTAAATGTGTAATCTTTCAGTCGTCCAGGTCTGATCTATAGCAAAAGAAAAATATAAAATCTGTCAACTGGACAAAAAGTTGTAAGAGTGAAGACATTTCGCTGCTCATCCAAGCTGCTTCCTCAGTTCTGGTGAGATCATTGGTGGACGCTGCCTTATATCTATCTAACTAACTAACTAACTAACTAATTTTACAAAATATTTCACCAAATAACATTTTGGCGCATGTGGCAGTTGTATTTATTTTTATTTTTTTTAATGTACAGGACAGTATTCATGGATTTCAGCTTCTTGTTTGTAGTTTACTTTGAGTACTGTTAATTATTCGAAAGATATAATATTTCATTTCATAGATATATAGAATATCTAAGAATAGGCCTGTCAAAATAATTACAATATCAACTTATCGTTCAATATATTATAAATGGAACAAACATTTTTGGGGGGGCAGTATTTACTGTGGGTACTTTTTCTTTGTATTAGTGGGAAATTTTTGGTTATTTTTTCTGCGATATGATAAGATGTGAGCCATAGAAGTTGAATAATGAACTAATAGTACACAAACTAACCACTTAAGTGTTGCATTTTGCTATTAATTTATACAGATCAACAATTTATCAACATTTAGTGAATAATTCTGCTTCATGGTTTGTTATTATCGTTTATCATCTATATTTACTTTAGTAATATATCACACTTCAAAATGTGTTATTGTGACAGGGCTATGTAGGAAATTCTTATTATTGGTAACTTGAGTAAATTAGGGGGTACTACTACAGTATATGTGTCTCATCGACACCACTGCAACTGTTTATTGCTCAAAGTTTTTCCCTGCCTAAGACACATAGTTGCAGGGAAAGATCTTATCCAAAAGCGGAAGAAGATGAATGTACGAATAAATGAAGATTGTGCTTTCCGCCAGCAATGTGTTTAGCAACATATTGTAGACTCAGATGGTGAATCCACAGCAGAATGTGCAAATCCAATAGGAGATGCATCATCATATGGATAATAATCATCGTTTCGTGCATGGTTATGTCGCTAACAAGTTTAATTTCACCTCAAATCACATCACTCCTGTCTTATTATGAGCACTGAAACCCACAGTGCTTTCTCCTGTGCAGCCGACACATTACTGTTCCATATGCAGCTTCAATGATAAAAATCCATCATCTTTTCCATTGCAGTATTTCATCAGCTGCACCTCAAACCTCAAAGCGCACTGGAGGATTCTGGGATATTTGACACTTGAACTCACTGCTGCTATACTTCAGAAGATGCAAGGTTGAGGTCCATTAGTTTATAAGAGCATACTATTTTTTTCTGAGCTTTAAGAGATGTTATAATGACGTTACCTTTTCAAAAACATACCTGGAGTTGTGTTTTGCTGCATTCACACATGTTTGAGTAATCATGCATTATTACTATGTCTACATCTCCAGAGCTCAAAATTATCTGTTCCACCTTTTTTTTTTTAACCTTCTGTTCAGTAGAGATTGGCAATTCCATAGCTGAAATCACCCAAATGTTTCTAGTGAAGGTACGTGGAGGTAAGTTTTTTGACTCAGCCTAAATATGCAGTGTTTATGTGTTAAACATGGGTGAATGAAACAAAACACAACTCCGGGTATGTTTTTGATGAGGAAACAATGTTATAGCATGGCTCAGAAAATAGTGTAATATGGGCCCTTTAAATCCTTGTGTGCTACCCCTAAAATAATTGCTGTCAAGTAGAAAAAAACCCCACATTGCATAAAATGGGTCACTTTGCCTCTCTGTTTGATTTGTCGTATTTGATTTCGCAATCTTTTCGCAAATTTAACCTAGATCCCCTCCCTGACCAACACTATATATGTGGTCCTGTAGCTGTCAATATGAATACAGCAGCTGGAAAATTGTATACTAAACTGTTTAATGATTCTATATTAGTACATGTACTCATTTCACCCAGGATGTGCCTTCTTGCCTTCAACTTTCCTTGCCCTTAACCACATATCTAAATTGATTATGTTGATCGATAAAGCCCGTATTTTGAACCAATTGCCCGAGGAGTTAGACAGTGTGGTCACTCTATATGCTGTAGATGCATTGATCAGCTGCTCATTCTTATGCATGGACATTATGGAGGTGCTCTATGCTGACCTCTGGGCGCTACATATAGACAGGCAGAGGGTGGCATATGGCTGATTCACATGCACTCTCGCAGTTTGGTTAAAAATGAATCGCTGCCTCCTAGTTTGCATTCAGAGCTGAAGAATTATGATTTTCCTCTCTCACATTCCACCATAGGTTATTGCTATTTGTAGTATTCACACTGAATAAATGCTATATGTAAAATAAGTCTGAATCAAATGCATTGTTCTACTACTAAATCATTTAATGCTTGGTTGGTTGGATGGTGTGATTACTCAAAAAAGTACTGGAGGGGATTGCTAGGTTTACAATGAGCAGTCATGGATTTTAGTTGGTACCAGTACTTAAATGTATAATATGTAACTTTTCTGGTGGAGGGCCTGCTACCTGCTTGTCTCCTTGGAGATGTTACTGATTACCTTGAAATACCATGAAAAACATGCTTTCTTACTTTAGCAACCTCACCTCTCTGCTTACATGAACTGGGCCTCGTTGTGTCACCTGTCTGCCTCTATAGAAATATATTAAGTTTAATGGCACACTGTAGAAAATTCCAGGTAAAGCTATGACATTCTTTATAGAAACAAATGTCGGTGGACATTTCACTAGAAAAATTACAATTCCTGATTAAGATAATTGTACATTTGTCATAAATTGCCTTACCTTACCTACCTTCCTTCCTTGTCTGTGTGTATAAATAATACACAATAATGCCCATCCTGATAAAACCTATATACATTTCTAACGTATTGTACACCATAAGATATAAAATAATCCATTTAAAAATCTGTGGGGCCTTTTACATTTATATGGTTAATGTCTTCGTTTAAAGCTGCCCTGTGAGTGCTTTGAGTTTTAATTGTACTGACTTACACTTGACAAAAGATTCATACCTGATGTGCTTGTGAAGTAAATACATTGAGATACAGCTGCACATAATGTAATCCAGTGTTGTGAGCAGACAATCCATCATAGAGAGCATTTGTCAGCGCCCGACAGCTTTGACGCCCCGTATCTGTTACCAGTCTTCAAATCGAAAGTGACACAGTCTAAAGAAATGCATGCCTTCCAGCTGCAGCATCACGTGGCCATCTATTAATCATCATCAGAAATAATGGGGATGAGTAATTACACGGGCCCCAAGTCAAGAGTATTTTAATGGGCCTAATGAAACTGTCTATCAAATAATGAACGATGAATGTAGTCATGTAATTGGGATATTCAGGACTGATTTATCTCAACACAAAGAAGAAACTGGCAATCATTTTACGCTTCATAGAGTGACAGGAGTTTAGTTCTGGTACAGCCCTGCTTTAGTCTTGATTTAGTTCTGCTATGGATCTGGTATACTCTAGATTTAGTTATGGCATAGACCTGGTTTAGTCTAGGTTTAGTTCTGGGATGACTTTGTTTAGTCTTGGTTCAGTTCTTTTATAGAACTAGTTTAGTCTTTGATTAGTTCTGCTATATAGCTGGTATAATCTTGGTTTAATTCTGATATAGACCCCATTTAGGTCTGGTCTATTCTCCTGCTGTTTTTAAACTTTGCATTGCAACACTGGAATTTCTCCACTGTGAAACAAATCAAGGTTATCTTATTGTATCTTTGACTATATAGGTTTATTTCTGGTATAGACTTGGTTTAGTCTATAGCTTTAGCCCCGGTAAAGACCTGGTTTAGTCTTGGTTTAGTTCTGGTATAGACCTGGTTTATTTCTTGTCAATTAAGTCTTATACTGATTCACTCCAGTTCTGTCCTTATTTAATCCTACTCTACTCCAGGTTCAGCCCTTGTTGATTCCTGGTACTTATGTTCTAGTAAGGCTCACCTCAAATCTTTTCAGAAAGTGTGTGTTTGCTCTCTCTCACACAATGGGTAAGATGTATTTTGAAACAAGCGCTTGCTGCCTGCACCTTAGGGGGAAATAAATCAATAAATCAGCATCAAGAAGAACCAGCAGGAGCCTTCTAAAGGAAATAAGTGTCTTTAATGTGAAAATCCTGCGTTAGCCTGGACCCAAGATCAGGCTGCTTTTGTATCTGTGCAGGGCTTGGTTCTCCTGCATCGCCGGCCTCTCAAATCAAAGGCATACTGTGTTCAGCTGATCATTAATAATAAACAGCAGCTCTGTGCCTGTTGGAAACTGTGTGAAAGAAAAAGATGGCAATAAATGTGAGTCTGGGGAGAGATTGGAAGAGATTTTTTGAAAAGGAACTTTGTATGTCTTTCTCTGTGGAAATCTTGTCTTTTGTGTGTCCTAAATGCTGCATGAAAGATTAAAATATAGAATGCCGTTTCAGTTGTAACATACATTTTTGAGGCTTTGGGAGAGCCGTGTGTTGGACCTAACAATTGGCAATGGTGGTATGGTGTATTCAATGTAGTACTGATTTAAAAATGTGGAGTAACATTGTGATACTTAATCTTCTTAAAATATAATAATCTTCTTTGCTAGTTTTAGCTTTTGCATTGAGGCAGCTGGGTATTTAATTACATTGGTTTATGTAGAACAATCTGTTTTTACTTTTTTTTTTCTTTTCATAAATTGCATTTATATTTTCACATTATGATGTGTTTAAAGTCTTAATATTGTAGAAGAACATAGAGCAAAACTCAACATTTCTGCATTTTCTCTTTTGAAGTCAATCAGGCCCTTTATAAGTCTTATAATAGGCCTTCATTTTGTACTGGTTTGACATGGTTTTGTAATGGTTTAATTTTGGTATTGAATTTAATGTTGGTTTATTCCTGGCTCAGCTCTTATTTGGCATTGGTTTAGTTCAGGCTTAAACTTGCTTTGATCCTGTTTATTTTATGTTTTTAGAACTAACTTTTATCCAATTTTGCCCCAGTTTTCACCCAGTTCTGGTTTAGTATAAATTCAAACCTTAAACGTTTCCTCCTAACCAACTTGTCGTTCCCTTTTCAGGCCGCAGTAAAAAGAGGGAGCAGTGCACAGATGAGAAGCTGTACCCATTGGAGGAGTCTGAGACATGTCCCTGTGATGAGCTCCTGTCCCAGCCTTTTGGAAACTGGTCCGAGTGCCTCCTAGCAAACCCTTCCACCACCAGGGGGCATCAGCAGCAAAGGTGGAGGAGCCAGCGACAGGCCAAAGAGTGTGGGCAGGGGCTCAGGTACAGAGCTGTGGGTTGTATGGACCAGAGCGGACGTCCAGTCAACCCCACCCTCTGCACAGAGACAGGTAACGCCAATTAATGGCAGCAATTAATGAACTAATAACTGTCCTCTGTCCACAACACAATGCCTTACCTTTTTGCAGAAAGAACTGGTTAACGCTGTAGTTAAGGCCTCTACTCATATGTATTGAAATGTAATTCTTGAGTATGAGTTTAGCAGCTCACATCTTTTCTCAAATGTTAATGCTCCTGGAAGTGATTAAAATGTACAATTAGGCATGGAACAATACACCTCGTCTCTAATACAACAGACGGCTTGTCTTCCCCTGTTGACTCCCCTGTGGATGAGTAGCTTTTTTCTGCAGATTCTGGTGAAGAATGGTTTGTTGGCAATTATCACGATTACACACTTACAAAATGTTCTATGAATGATTACTGTCTATCCCTTTTATCACGATAAACAATATTGCATTGCAGCCCCATGTGCAATGTGAACTCAATCCTGACACGGCACGGAAAATTTGCATCATCTGACCCAGCAGACATGCTGTTGTGATGAATTTTCTGATATAGTAAGTTCGAAACTGTATGCTTTCCTGCCATGCATGGTCAAGAGTCTTGACATCTGTGGTCTGTATCTCCTCCTTTGGCCTGCTTATGATTCCTGCTGGGTATCGGAATACTGGCAGGGCGTAGCTGTTTATTGCCTGGGTCTTGTTCTTGCCATTGAGCTGACTTCTTAGGACTTGCCTTACTCGTCTGAGGTATTTGGCCGTGGCTGTTTTCCTTGTTTCCTCTTCAAGGTTGTCATTTGCTTGTGGGATACCAAGCAACTGACAACTGTCCTCAATGTCTGCTATTGTCCCTTCTGGGAGGGAAACCCTTCCTGTGTGGGCTACCTCTCTTTGTCACCATACGGCTACACTTCTCAAGCCTGAATGACATTCCAGTGTCTGTGCTGTAGATCCTGATGGTGTGGATCAGTGAGTCGATGTCTCGCTCATTCTTAGCCTACAACTTGATCATCCATGTAGAGGAGGTGACTGATGGTGGCCCCATTCCTGAGTCGGTATCCATAGCCAGTCTTGTTAATGATTTGGCTGAGGGGGTTCAGACCTATGCAGAACAGCAATGAGGGCAGTGCATCTCCTTGGTATGTGCCACATTTGATGGTCACTCAAGGGTGGTTTTCCACAACCTCAATGAGTTTGCAATGAAGGCTCTTAGAGTCCTGTTGATGTTGTACAGCTCCAGGCATTCAGTGATCCATGTGGGTGGCATTGAGTCATAAGCTTTCTTGTAACGAATCCAGGCAGTGCACAGGTTGGTCTTACGGGTTCTGCAGTCTTAGGCGACTGTTTGGTCTACCAGGTGTTTGGCTCCCCTGGTATCTTTGCCAATGCCCTTCTGTGCTGTGCTCATGTATTGACCATGTGCCCACTTATCTTAGCCGTGATGATGCCTGACATGAGCTTCCATGTTGTGAAGAGACAGGTTATTGGCCGATAGTTGAGATGGGCGAGATTCGAGAATAAGGCTGTTGGAATATATATATATATATATATATATATATATATATATATATATATATATATATATATATATATATATATATATATATATATATATATATATATATATATATATATATATATATATATATATATATAATTTGAAATAAATAATACAAATAAGTTATTACAACTCACCTCTCAACTATACATGAACTGGGTTTAATCTCTGCCCTTTGAGAATTGACAATTAGACTAATTTTCTGCGTTTAATGAAATCGCTTTAAGCAGGCAATTAACAATAAAAATGTTGTTATCTCAAAGTTATGCTGATATTGGAAGGAAACTAAAATAGAAAACAAACCAATTATACAATTTCCTCTCAGTGCGATGGCTTGGCACTGTTCGAGGCACTCATTAGTGCAATAATAGTCTTTTGTTGTGAGTGTGTTATAGAGGTCTACTGGTCTGACAGTATAAATGCCATCTTCACTGCAATGGGGCCCATATAATTACTCTGCTCTCCTGTCTCGGCCTCTGTTGGACCACAGGCTTCATGGTGGAGCTCTGCCACATCCCCTGCCCACTGGACTGTAAGCTGAGCGACTGGTCTGGATGGTCAGCCTGCAGCGCCTCCTGTGGCAGCGGACTGAAAATACGCTCTAAATGGCTCAGAGAGAAGGCTTTCAATGGAGGTCGACCATGCCCCAAACTGGATCTAAAGAACCAGGTAAGGAATGCACCAGGAGATAGAAGGTTAATAGATACATCATTGTCCTCTATGTAGTAACAGCAAATCATTAATTCTTCTGTTTTTCCAGCTGGTATTTTGAGTAGTTTTAGACAATTCACATAAAACATAAAACATTATAGTATAGAACATATCTCATAAATTGTCATAGTCCTAAATAGCAAAAGAAAAAAAAAACAATTCTGTCTACTGAACAAAAGTTTTAGAGTGAAGACATTTTCCTACTCATCCAAGTGGCCTCTTCAGTTCTGATTGGTTTGCTGGTGGAACAGGAAGGGGGGGCTGTAGACATCATTTATCTCCTGTCTACAACTCCATTCTCAGACCTAAATCGAAACAAGGAAAACAACAGTGATAGCCAGTATGCTAATACGTGTGAAAGCACCCATTAGGGGCCTGAACGATTATCCAAAAACGACTCAGCCACAGTTCACACTTCAGTTCAATAGACCAAGCTACCAAACAGAAACTGTATACAAAATAGTGTGTTAGTTTCACTGTGGTTAGCTCTCCCTTCAGATATATAGCAGTGTCCACCAGCAATCTGACCAGAACTGAAATAAAAAGGATGAGTGGCAAAACGTCTTCACTCTAAAACTTTTATCCAGTTGACAGAATAGAATTATTCTTTTGCTATGGATCATACCTGGACAACTGAGGGATTACGCAGATGTAGGCCTAAATGGAAAAGCTCTTAACCCTTTATGGAAGAGTAAAGTTACTTTAAGCTCCTGTAGAATATAAAACTTATACAATGATATCTTCCTGATAAAAAAATAAAATAAAATAAAATAAAATAAAAATAAAAAATGAACTACAGGTTATGGCAGTCTATGTCAAGTAAATATAAAATGCATTCAGCCCACCTTCTCCCGATCGCTTATATTCTGTTCATTTATTTTTCATGCCTTGCTGCAATTTTGTCTCATCCTCACTGGCAGCTTACAGACCATGGGGTTATAGCTTTCACTTCATATATAGAAACACCATAAATATAAATTTGACCTCATAATCCATGTTCATTCTCACTGCGACTTCCCGCTACATCACTTTATATCTATGGGAAATTGTCATTCCTGCGCTGAATGCAGAAAATGGTTTCATTAATTGGATCTCAAGTTTTGTTTATCCACACAATGTTCCCATAGTAGGAGTGCTTGTTACCTCACTTTCATAGGCAACGAGAAGAATCCGCGATATGCGCGAATGTCTAACTATCACCATGGGGAATACTATTTATTTTATTATTAATATATTTCAATCAGTAATATACGCATGGCAAAATAGGGCAAAATGGGGGTGTAACAGCAGTTAAACGTGGAATGAATCTAGACACAAACAGACAGATACTAAGAAAACCAGATTTAAGGGCTAAACCAGGACTAAAGAAGGTCTGTTCCAGGACTAAAACACAAAAGTAACTGAGCAAGACCTAAGCAAGGATATAGCCAACTTACCCTAGCACTGAAAAATAAGTCTGAGCAAGTAAACACATTTCATGATTAAAATTATTGCTCCAATTAGCTATAAAAAATAAATAAAATAAATATATATTAATGAAAAATAATAAAATAAAAATAATCTTTCAGCAATTCTGTTCTGAATTAAATGGGCACACATTCTGCCTTCAAAACCTGGAGTAAAGTTTAGCCTACATGCTTTCAGTGCTTACAGTGCTTTCAAAAGAAGAATTGCAAAACATAACTTCTAAATTGTAATAAGTCAATTCTTCTTCTACAACGCAACAGTCCATATGGAATTTTAGGCCCCAAATAATTATAAATAAGACCTTTTTTCATATAATTCAGCAGTTCTTGTACCACCAGCAGCACCTACACCACCCTTTGACAACCACTGACTTAACATATGTAACATTTCAATGAAATATCACATTACGCATCAACCACTGCAGGACTTCTGACCTGTTTATCCCCCTCTTTTAGCAGGTAAAATTATCGGACATGCCGTGCTCCTTGGCATGGAAACATAAGCTACAAAGACTTGCTTGTCCAGTGTTAGATGTGGACAGATGGGCTGGTTTTGATATTCCATACTGGAGCTTTATTCTGTGACAGCACTTCTCCCATAGGGTCTAGTTTTGAAGAGGCGAATTGTTTTATGAAGGCCGCTTGTACGCTTGAATGGCCCGGAAAGGACACTTGGGTTTGTAGAGGTCAGTATGCAAATGTGTGTGGAAATCTCCTCTGTGTATGGTGTGGAGGCTTGTGTACAGATGGTTAAGTGCCTGCTAACAAGCCCTATATGCCCCCCCGTTGTACTGCCTCGTCATAACACAGGCATTTTATAATAGCTGCTTCTACAGACACTCTCGGCCCTCACGGTTTTGAATTTTAGTGAAGAGGAGAATTTAATTTTGTAATAAGAAGTAAAGGTTAGAACATTTTGCTGCATTTATTAAGGTTAAGTAGACTTCATGGTTCCTCTTGTGATAATTGTTCTATGCATTTGACCCATCAATGCCACAAGGGCAGTCTGTGAGGAGCACTAAATCTCTCTAGATCCTTCTATGAGAAAAGCATCATCAACAGCATCGAGTCATTTATAGTTGCCTTGCAAGTCTAGAATGATGTCTGTCTGTAATTTTAATACAGAGGGATATCAGTCTGTTCTCGACTCACTCCGTTTGCCTTGATGCAGGCCCAAAGACAAGATTTTTTTAGTGACGCATGTGAAATGAAGGAGGTCACCTATCTGCAGAAATCTGGGGTTTTTCTTTTTTTTTTTTTTTTTTTTTTCTCTTGTAAGTAGGCATCTTTTTGATACCTGTCAATCATTCCCGTGTGAATTCGGGGAGGTTCGTGATATATTGTGTATATTCTTGGTCCCAGGCTTTTAAAAATGAATTAATGTATTATTATTATTATTATTATTGACAAACCAAGGCATATTAATTGTTCACAAATCCCAGGCACTTTTTTTCAGAAGTGCCCATAAGGTTTAGGAATTAAATCTAAATCTTGCTGTGTCACTGGAAGGCCCTCTAATACATAAATTATTACCCCCTGTGGGATTATCTGTGCATTGCATTTATCTGATTGTATACATCAGTTTTTTCACACACACAAAACAAAATCACACTGCTAAAGTAGAGGGCTGAAAAACTCATGTATCAAATATGATACGTTTGGCGTTATAGGGTTTTAAGATCGAGTTACACTATGTTGTCCCCATAGAGGAACATCCTCTGCATTTGACCAGTCCTTCAATGATACTGGGGCCCCTTGTGCAGAGCAGTCATGGACCCTTTTCCAAATCCTAAGCTAGTGTTAGTCAGGTGCTGCATGTTTTTAGTTTATTTTGTCCCCTAAAGTGCCTTCTTGTTTGCCTATGTTGATATGTTGGAATTTCATCCCAGATGCCTCGAACTCATTCTCCTATTCCTTATTCAAGCATGCATTTAGTTACACACTGCATCTACAGTATTGCATAGAATGTTTGGCAAATTAAGCAGATGTGGAAGTAAGTTAATTGCAGTCAGGCTAATTAAAGCTATCATCGTTACAGCTAAACAGCCATCTTTTCTGAATGTGCTGCCCCAGTTGTGTAGTTTGGAGCTCTTTCTAACCAAACAGTCAAATCATTAAGCAACCCTAGGTAATTGTCTTCTTTGCTTCTGCCAAACACTGTATTATGAATTGTATTTCATTACGTGGACTGCTATCTTGCAGTATTTGACATAGTTTAAAGGACTCATATTAAGCTATTTTCTGATTTATGTTATAAGTAAGTACTGCTCCAAGTTGTTTAATCTGCTTATGCCATGGTCCCACCAACTGAAAATAGTTCACTTTTAAATCTGACAACCTTTTGGCTGTCTGTGGATGTTCAGAGCATGAGTTATTTCTGTTTTTAGTTGAAGCTAGTCCCTCCTAACAGTAGTTCATTTGTTTACCCATTGCTATTGTGATGCTCACAGCGTAGTGATATAGAACAGTGAGTAACTGTTGCTGGACTATCTGTGCAGTTATATAAAATAATGCATAGCAGTTAGCCTTAGAATTCTCACTGTCCATGGTATAAGGTTGTTTCTTCATTAAAAACATACATGGAGTTCTGTTTTGTTCCGTTCACACAAGTTTAACACGCAAACGCTGCATATTTAGGCTGGTCTTCTCTTAAACAGAAAATGCTCCTTTCTACCTTATGATGTCGTAGTAATACAGGAAGTGCTCCACTGTGTTTTTAAACTCTATACACCTACACTAGAATTAGTTAGATAATTTCAGACCTTGAATTTCCATTCTCTACTAAACAAATGGTAAAAAGTAACTGCATGACATCACAAGGTGGAGCAGAGCATTTTGAGCTTTGGAGATATAGACTAATAAAAGGCAAGGTAAGTTTATTTGTATAGCACAACTCGTACACAAGATAATTCAAAGTGCTCTACAGAATAAGAAAGACATTGAAATCACACAAATCAAAACATAAATAATCACAAATAATCATCATATAATTAACATTAAAACAGAAGAGAACAGAATAAAAACCTTTCAGTCATAATAAAGGTGTGAATGAAACTAAACACAATTCCAGGTATGTTTTTGATGAAGTAACATAATATGGCTTAAAGCTCATAGGAGTCTATTTTGGGGACCTTTAATATGGGACCTTTAAAATTGAAAGTATCTTTGCTTAGAAAGATTGAGTATTTTATGTATGCTGGTAAGGCTTTAGCAAGCTTGATGTTGCAGATGTTCAGCTGCTCAGGAGTACTTTGGCACATATAATATTTTCTTGGTAGATTATTTGCAGATTTATTATGTAGATTAGTATACAAAATACAAACCCAGACCATATGTTTATGTCTCATACTCGTAATTTAAATTTCATACATGCAAATTATCCTTATTACAATGCAAGTAGCAATGAAATGGAAATGTATTTCTCCCAAATGCTTTAAGTATGTAAACACTAAATTCATAGAATACACAAAAACCTTAACATAATTTGAAAGCAGCTTGTCAAAACAGCTATAATATATGGTAGTAACTGTGTCCATACGGTTGTGAGTAGTAGTAGGGCCATGAGTAGTTGGTAGTGTGTTTGTCCACCGATCCCAAGGTTGGTGGTTTGAATCTTGTAGCTGTGAGCTGTCAGATCCACTGACTCTGGTGTATGAATGTGTGTGTGTAATGTAAAGCACTTTGAGTGAGCTGAAGGTGGAAATGTGACTATTTACCATTTAGCCTGTTCAAAACCCATCTTAGCTCATATTGTGTGGCTAATTGAGAAAAAAAAGTCAAATCACTCATTACAGACAAACTGACCGTAGCAAGCATGACTAAAGAAAATACAGGCAGCGTGAGATTAAACATATGTATAGTGTTATATATTTGTTGTAAATGAAACATCTTGTTATTTTAACTCTATTGGCTGAAATAAACAAAGCAACTTATAGACTCATAATCATAAGCTCCACACCAGTGACTTATGGACAGAAAGCTAAAATAAACTCCCAACCCCGTAATGGTCATCATCTCCTACGGTGGCACTCGTTGTCCCCGCTGCGCCTCCAGCCAGGCTCCCTTGAGTGGAAATGACACACATGCAGTTTACAGTGGATCACTACTCCTCCAGTTGTCCCGGGGTTCCATGTGCTAGGAAGATGGAGAGAGATAGACAGAGTGAGGAGACGGGAGAGCCTGAGTGTCAGTGTTGAAAATAACAAGCAAAAATGACCACTATGTCAACTGGAGCGTGTAGGAGTTGTAAAGTAAACTGGGAAGTCTTAATGAGCAAGTCTATGCAAGTCCCTGTGTTCTGCAAAAACTGATCAAGGGCCAGTGTAATGTGATGAATAATGCATGCTCCAAAGTGTCTGTCTTTCACTGTTAACGAAATGTGTTTGGGACAGATTTGACACTACAGTAAGTACAACAAAGAGGATCTGAAGTCTGTAGTCTGCTAAGTTGCTTCTTAATGAACATGCTGTAGAATATACCGTTTTGATTTGACTTTTAAATGGCAGATGTCAGCGCAATTAAAGTAGTCTTTTGAAATTATTTCTGTTGTGATGGTTATGACTGACAGTGTTTATTGAACTCCGACAGAATGCATTTCAAAAATGTTCTGGATAATTTCTGACTCAAGGAATGTATTATTGAACAGCATAGCTAAATGCTTGAAATGTGAAAGGGGAAGAGAGAGGGTAGAAACATGAAGCTTGATATATTGCTACAGAGAAATACTGCGATAATACTGAAACCACAAGTAAGATATAATGAATGCAGGATAATCCCAGTAAACCATTTTAAATACAATACATTTCGGACTATAAGCCACTACTTTTTTCCCACACTTTGAATTCTGTGGCCTATACAATGGTGCAGCTAATTTACAGATTTTTACTGGCTAATGGCCACCGGGGGGCACTCTCTAGCAGTAAACACTAGTGATTATGCGCTGAAGAATACACTAGTTTTGATTTTTCATCATGCACACATCCTCATCATGGAAAACACACAAAGAAATGCATATAATGCAGCTTTTTAGTTTTTAGTAATGGATCTGGTCATTAAAGAAGGAAATAGAGCCACTGCATGTTAGCTTAGCATTAAGGAATCAATGGTGCGATGTTGGAGACGGCACAGAACATAGTCAATGTAAAAAGATGACAAAATCCTTCAGAGGAAATAAAAGCAGATGGCCCGTGTTGGTGCTGTTTTATTTTCTAAACATGCGCATATGTTCATCCCATGTTGATGACGTGGCGTGCCGTACTGCTGATTTTGAAAAACAGCACGTCTAAAATTACAACAAAAAAATACCTCTGCATACCGTCTTTCTGTGTACATATCTCATGTTACAAAATGAAAACCTGCAGCTTATATTTAAGTGCGACCTGTATGTGTCCAAAATGTATTCTTTTTTTAAAATTTTGCTGGTGTGGCCTATATTCAGGTACGCTCAATAGTCCGAAATTTACAGTAGACTGTTTCATTAAAAGACATGAGCTGCAGCAAATAAATGGCAGAGTGTACCAATAATTAGCCATACAAAGGACAAATTCACCCCTCTACAGTTCAAATCATTTTGTACTACAACAAAAACACACCAAATCTCCCCATTTTTGCAAAGAAAAAGTACACATGATAAATACTGAGGCCCAAAACATATTGTTCCAGCTTTCATATATTTAACAATAAGTCAGTATAGTATTTCACAGGGCTATTGCTAACCAGTGGTGATCAGAAGGCAAACTTACAATGGCAAGGTAAAACTGGGTTTGGGTAATTTACAAAAGTACACCAAAAGTCTAATCTGATATACACAGTCTGTTCTCCGAGGTTTCAATATGGCTGTTTGTTATCAGCCACTGTTTACAGCCATTATAAGTGCGTGGTAAGGCATGGTTACTTATTTTCTATAGGGCCCATGTTAGGAGAGTGCATTTCCAGAGACTGCTTTAAACTCAGCCTCCAGATGTCAACGCAGCGCTCCCAGAGAAACACACAAATTGGACGTATAATTGTAGGAGACATTTGAATTTCATCATGCCTTCTGCAACTTTTGTGCCACCAAATGCAGGAATATCAAGTGTGCTTTCCCTGTGTAATGCAATCGCGGTCTGATATTGACTAGCTCCTAGCCACAGTGCCACCAGATACAGTAGATATGTATTTTTTAATGGTAATGTCCGGGGCCTTGCATTGCTCATTCCTGTCTGTTCTGTAGACATTGTTTTCCCCATCCACCAGCAAACCATTTCTACCTATAGCTTGTGCACTTGTCCCGCTGCAGGTATGTTGCTTTAGAAGACTATACACACTAACATGAATATATTTATTTATGTGGTCATGGAACAAGTTCTCAATACCATTGGGTACTTTTTAGTTAAAGCAAGTGTATGTTTCTGTTGACAGCACTATAGATATCTACTATTACTGTAGTATTTTTTCCTTTTGGGGTTTATTGGACAATACAGATACAAATGTGAAATAAGGTTGAAGAGTTAGTCGAAACATTCATTAAATCTTGTATCTTGAGCTTGAAATCCCTGCAGATTTGTAAGCAAAGCACTACTACAGTATTTCTACTACTACCACTACCTCTGCCTCTCTAGCCAATACTAATGTTATTACCGATAGTTCCAAGGCACCCTAACTGCTTTACAATGGACTCTATTATTCATTTATTCTCAGCCTTCGAGCAAACTGCAAAAGGTTCTCTGCCTTCACCAAGCACACACTTGCACATTCACAGAGACAAGGAGGAAGATGTGTCTTGCTCAATGGCACATCTGCAATTCATGTACAGCTCATTGTATGTTATGAGTCTATCTACTGTGATCACTGACAGCACTGCTAGCACATGTCTGCATATACTTCACATCTTCATAGTCATATACTTTGGTAGAGAGCCTTTGTACATTTTTTTTTTATATCTGTTTTTATTGTTTTAATTTTTTGCTTATTTGTTGTTTTGTACAGTATCCTTGACTCAAATTAAATAAAATGTGTTATTATTACTATTTATATTATTAAAAGTTCAATTCTTCTGTGCATAGTTGCATCACTCCACTGTACAGCATGTCTAATGGTTGTATTGACAGGTCAGTCATACAAAACAGCCTGCCTCTATTGCCTCTGTAACACAGTTGTCATATTTGTTCACTTTATAGCTCAGCAGCTACTGTAGCTAATAGGAGTCTGTGGTTAAGTTCAATAGAAACACAAGCTCCTCTTTATAGAATACAGGAAATCAATATGTTTTTGTTTTGTTTTTTTCCAGCAGTGTTTTTTTTTTTTTTTTTTTTGTGTGTGTATCTGCACAAGTCAGAGGAACAGGGAAAAGACTCTGCAATCAGATTCTTTTGCTTAGTGTGTTTTAAAATGTGTATATAGAGTTAAAAACAATACAACGTGACTGGACTATAAAGATTTGATTTATTAACACTTTGGGTATTAGGTATGTAATCAGTCTAGTTTCTTAAAGGTGTACTATGGAACTTTTCTGGTCGAGAGATGGCCCCTTACTTGATACTATGGACTTTCCTAGAATGTTTCACATAATTCGCATTGAATGTATGTATCTTACTTTTTAAATTTATTTATTTATCTTTATTTATCCACGGAGAGCCCAATTAGAGCACTTAGACTCTCTTTTTCATTTGCACCCTGTCCAAATACAGAAAATATAGAACTAAAAACAAAACAATAAGTGTCAATAAGTCAATTTAAAACATAAAAACTGACTGGTGCAGGTGTGAGTTTAAATGTTTATCACTAGATTATGGCACCAAAGTATCCAGTTTTGCTTGTCCTCGAAATATATTCCATATTTAGTAAGCAAAACAGCCAAAAGCCCCCTTTCCCATCTAAGTTCTAGTGAGTTCCTTAGACTGACAATTACGTGATCTTGTATTAAATGGTCCTGTATCAATGATTAATGAGCAAATGAGATATTCCAGCAGAGTACAGTGATGGGTTTTAAATTCATCACCTCCTATGAAATGAAGGGCTGAGTGAAAGAGTGTATCTACAGGTTTCAAAGTAGAGGCTCACGTCTGCATGTATATTATATCTCCATAATCCAGTACAGAAATTAAACAATAACAATATAATAATTAAACAATTTATTTTCTGTAGTTTAGGCATTATTTATGTTATGAATTCTCGATGTGATGAGTAAATTAGTTTTTGGGTTCACCTGCTCATCTCAGTGGAGACATTAACTGTTTACGATAAATGCCACACAACATTCTAGGCAGCACAACAACATCTCCTGGTGGATCTGTCACCAAAAAAGTTGTATAGTGCATCTTTGCGCTTTAGCTAATTAGGCTAGGTTTTGAATCACCTAGCGATAAATGTGATTGCTTTATAATTATGATATTTTAAATAAAACATGCTGTAGGAAGTATCTGAGGGAAGTCTGGAAGTCCCTGCTTAGACTGCTGGCCCTGGATAAGTGGGAAAAAATGGATGGATAAATAGAACTATCATCTATAATTCAGTTAGTTTCATTGTAGACATTTAGAAATCCTACTAATTTTCAACAACTTTACCTTATTTACATTGCAGCTTATTGTCAAATTGGCTCTCCCTCATTCACTTACATGTATTCCGTTTGGTTGTGGCTAACCATTTTACTCGTATATTTCACAGTTTACCTCTTGGGGCTATTGGAAAACAACAAGCTGTTTTTGGTCCACATTTGTGAATATGTTGAGCTCGTATATGAACTGTGTGTGTCCTCGTGATGATGGCTTTAATCCGCTGCTTGACTCGACCAAGTGAAACATTTGGTACTGCCTACTGCTGCCAAGTACTTGTCTTGGTCTGGCTGCGGTGGATGTTTGTGCATTTGGCAGACTGAATTAAGCCACAGGGCGAGTGGTGCTGGCAGCTTTGTGATAATCTGCTCTCCTCTGGGGTTTTCTATGCTCCTTGTAAATACACCGCTGTTTAAACAATGATTAGTCGGTGAAGCTGTTTTGTTTCTTTTTACAGATGTGCTATAACGGGCCCTTGTTGAACGATCCAGGATAGCAAAACAGGTGGCAGAGCGGTTAGCATGTCTTACTTGTGGCAAAAAGACTTTGTTTCATTAATTTGAGCAGTTAGGGCTGTGCACATTTTAATTGTATTTTTCTAATGTGCAATGGTTGGGTCTTTTGGGTCTCTGTCAGTAAAATGTGGCTTGTGCAGAGTTCAGACTTATGGGAAATACATTTGACTAATTCTGTCTTGTTTGGGGCAAGAGTGGCTCAGTTTGTAGAGCATTTATCCACTGATCCGAAAGTTGGCGGTTCATATCCTGCTCTTGACATAAACATCATTGGTAGAGTGGTCAGACCCACAAAACCACAGGTTAGAGGTGCAATTCCAACATCCCATAGATGAATGCTGTTGTTGTGTCCTTCAGCAAGAGACTTAACCCACCTCACCCCCAGTGTTTGCATCCACTGGTGTTTGAATGTGTGTGTGAATAGGTGAGTGGTTCGATGATGTAAAGTGCTTTGAGTGTCTTGAAGGTGGAAAGCGCTATATAAAACCATTCACTATTGTTTATTTTCTCATTCATTTTGAATAACGCAAAATCAAATTTTATCAAAAATTGCAATTGATCAATATGAGGAAAAAATATGTTTACATCACCCAACCCTACTCCCGCTTAAAATTCTCAATAGGTGTTTTGAACTGTAATAACCTCATGCAGTTTCTGACTTTTTCTCCTCTAGGGCAAGTACCAAAATAACATCCCAAAAACAACAGTACGTTTGTAAGAAGGCTCATAGCTGGCAGTGTCTGTCCATGAATGAAACAAGCCATTGTCTAGGGTTTGCCTATGGCCTACAGTAAATAACAGGCTTCCTCAATGTCTCAAAAAACTTTAAAAACAAATTTGTGTATGTGCAGAATAGGCCTGTCACAATGCATACTTAGTGTTCAATACATGAAAGATGGAAGAATTCTTTTTGGTTATTTATCACAAGTACCTTTTCTTTGTAGTGGTGTTTTGTAATTTTTCTGTACTATGATTAGATTTGAACTGTAGAAGGTTGAATAAATAACCTCTGCGACTCATTAAGTGTTTCGTTTAGTTATTGCATCCCCTGTTAGAAGTTACCTCGCTCATGGTCTGCTTTAATTTGAATTCAACCTGTGAAGGTTAGAACACAGAGTTCAAAGTTTATGCAATACTTTGCATTGTGCTTGCTTTATTGTTGCTAAGGTTTTTACATTTTTGTATGGGCTGGTTTGAAGCCATTTGGTTGGTTTCAGGAGCTGCAGTAGCTGCTACAGAGTACTTTAAACAGCATGATCTTGCCTTAATTGCCTTTGAAGTGTGGCCCTGTGTCTGTTCACATCCTGACCATCTGGTGTGCATGGGAACAGTTTCCATAGAACAGTCACCTGCACTATTATGAGGATGCTTAGTATAAATATATAGGAAGGCTTAATGAAGTGTCACTAAACATGTGGAATGAGGAGTTAGTTGTCAGCTAATGAAAAACAATATAATAATGGGTTCTGACTTTGTGTTCTTTACAATTGTGTTCTTTACAATTTTAATTGAAAATGAGATGTAAAGAGCAAATCATATACTAACTGATCTGTGATGAAATGCCCCAAAATAATCATGTCTCAAGTGATCTCATCCCTGGGGTTTACGGCATGAGGGCGTGGAATACAGCTAAACGCTGTATTTATCTGAAGAAGAAATCATATAATTTTGCAGAAAACCTAAGAATATTTAACTTTTATTATTGAATAATTTATAAACATTTTATTTTAGCCATCCATCCATCTTCTTCCGCTTATCCGGGGCCGGGTCGCGGGGGCAGCAGTCTAAGCAGGGACTCCCAGACTTCCCTCACCCCGGACACGTCCTCCAGCTCCTCCGGTGGGACCCCAAGGCGTTCCCAGGCCAGCCGAGAGACATAGTCCCTCCAGCGTGTCCTGGGTCTTCCCCAGGGCCTCCTCCCGGTGGGACATGCCCAGAACACCTCCCTAGGGAGGCGTCCAGGAGGCATCCTGAGCAGATGCCCGAGCCACCTCAGCTGGTTCCTCTCAACGTGTAGGAGCAGCGGCTCTACTCCGAGCTCCTCCCGTGTGACCGAGCTCCTCACCCTATCCCTAAGGGTGCGCCCGGCCACTCTGCGGAGGAAGCCCATTTCAGTCGCTTGTATCCGCGATCTTGTCCTTTCGGTCATTACCCAGAGCTCATGACCATAGGTGAGGGTAGGAACGTAGATTGACCGGTAAATCGAGAGCTTCGCCTTCCGGCTCAGCTCCTTCTTTACCACAATGGACCGATACAGCGACCGCATCACTGCAGACGCTGCACCGATCCGCCTGTCAATCTCCCGCTCCATCCTTCCCTCACTCGTGAACAAGACCCCGAGATACTTGAACTCCTCCACTTGGGGCAGAGACTCTTTTATTTTATTTTAGCTATTTATTAATTCAACTTCCATATCACTAAAATAGCCTTGTTGCACCTCGAAACCAGGCACTCGCACAGGCAGACAGAACTGCTCAGACACAATCCACTGCTCACTGGTCTTGCTAGTTCAAGCCGCCTGACAAACCCATCCGAACTTTGCGCTTTTGTCAGAACTCGCGCATGGAGATGGCACTGTTGGATCAAAACCCTAGGCCTGTTCATATCAGAGAGACAGAACACTATGGTGAGTGCTGCAACCATGTCTTTACCACCGTTAACTGCTGTTGTTACCCTAACTCGGCGCTGCTGCTTCGGGCTGGTGTGCAGCGAGTTGTGTCCAAAGTTATACATGCATCTGATTTATATTTAAAGCAATGAGCTTATGGTGATAACTTGGGATGTATTTTAAAGTTTAAAATAAGTGTAGCTTCAACAATAGTCAACTAGCAGATATGCTTATGATGGGCAAACTCAAGAAATTAAACTGCATTTTTGACTCAACTGATTCTAAAAAAACAAATATATTAAGGGGCAATTTCATGCAGTTAAAAGCTGTTTTCCTGTGGTGTATGTGGTACACCACCTCTAGATCTGCCGTGCGATTTGTGCACACGATGCACTCTTGTCAATTTTGATAAACCCTGCAGAGCTCCTTGTTTTTGTCATACACCAAATATACACCCCAATTTCGCTGTAGGAAAGTTTTGTAAATGAGGACCAATATTTTTAGTTCTTGCTGCTGCCTCTCAGTCTCATCAGTACTAAACTTCCCCTGCTCTTCATTAGCACTTCCGCCCCCTACAGCCTTGTGCAGGTGGAACAGACTGGTGCCAGCAAGGGGTAATTAACTGTTACTGATGCTACAGCACGGGCTCTGTATAAGCCCAACCCTAAAACTGCAGTGCTAGCCAGTATTTCCAGCCATACAATGACTCCTCTCCCACCCAGAAAGGCTACACTTCACTTTTCCACCTCTTAACCTTTTCGACATCCAGATGGTCCACTGCACTTACCACAAATACAAAGGTTAATCATAGCTTCCACCTGCTAATTATAAAAACAAATTGCTCAGTGCGTCTGGGTATATGCTATATATATTTGATTTAATTACAGTGCTAGTTTTTCAAATAAGTTTTAAAAGGTAGGTCATGTCACGCACAAAAGACCAGTATTAATAAACTGTAAAAAAACAAGTAGTTTAATTATAGCTTCCTGTCTGGATCCTCTTGTACCCTGTTCTTTTTATATGGAGCTATTTCCTCTCCCTGTCACATTTAAATGAAAGCCTCATCATAGATTTCCATGCAGCGTCAGGCGTTTCCATTCAACAGCAGTAAATTAGACGTGTTAACTCTACCTCCAGCACTGCATACTCTATATTCTTTATGATTTCCGTCTATTGCTATTGTCAAATGTGGGCTATATTTCGACTTGCAAGTGTCCTTTATACCTTTATAAGAATTTCAAACTGATATATTTAAATGCAAAATATGCTGGTAGATATAGCTGCACAATCTTCCAAATAAGCTTGTTTTATGAATCACAAAACACATAGATAATGAACCACTGTATGAGCAAAAATGGTTGATTTTAGTAGAAATATTTCTTAGCATCGAAAGATTTCATAGTATTAGCACAAGCTCATTTCGTGACATCTATAGTAAACAAGCAAATATACAAATTGTGGTTTACCTTGTTGAAATTATTGCAATATATTTTATATTTATATATTTTCTGTAACCTGGTATGCAGCTTAAGACAAGGGTTAGTTCAAGTTTAAGTACGATAAACTAGTTTTTGTACAAAAATGATAATAATAAATAATACAATTTAAAAATAAAAAAAAACTGGGCTTCACCGATCACAACACCTGATTCATTTTTTTTTTTTTATTATTATTATAATTTTTTGTATTTATTCATTTTCCCCCTCATTTACATTCTCTATATCTTCTTTTCCCACTTAGGAATTACTAGTACTAACATCTTGCATTCTCCTCTGCTCTCCCCATCTTACCCCCTCCAAAATCACAGAAATATCACACGTCTCACACACACACAACACGGACTTCACATACAATTGTAAAGCTGTTACGTCTACAAACCATGTTATGACTTGTTATGTCTTGGTATGTCTTGATATGTCTTATCACCACTTGTCACTACTGTACGTAACTGGTCACTATGTCTGTCTTGCATTTAATAAAAAAAAAAAAAAAAAAAAAAAAAAAAATACAATTGTAATAAATGAAAGATTGTACAATTCATGCACTGATCTTAGAATCTGGCTCTTGACATAAACATCATTGGTAAAGTGATGAGATCCACTGACCTACAGGTTGCCATGACTCCAACTCCTATAGTACTACTGATACTGTCGTTGTGTCCTTGAGCCACCTCGTCACCAGTGTCTGTGTGTATAAAGGTGTGCTTTGATGTAAAGCACTTTGAGAGCTTTGAAGGTGAAGGTAGAATAAAATTCCCTAATGTAGACAATATTAATAGCTAGTTTAACTTATTAGATGTGAAAGTTAATTTTGTTTTTCTACCAATTCTATTTACTTTATAATGTTTTTAGATTTGAATTAACATTTTATATGCATATTTCTCCTCCAATATGGCATTATATGTCTCACATAAATTGCAAAAGCTTTGATCCTGACAGTCTTGGCAATGTAGAAAGATGCTTTTATGCTTTTTTCTAATTATCAGGAAATGCGCGCGGATCATTTTGTCACCCAGGCTTAAGCTATATAGTGCTATACTTTTCACCAATCCTGATCCCTTGTCACGCACTTGTCATTAATGCATTACTTAATACCTTTTTAGCTGTGTTTCCGCCTTCTGTTAAAGTACATATGTCACATTTTCAGTGCAGAAAAAATATTAAGTTTGAGGTGATGGTGTGCGTTCCATCAAAGCGCGTGGTTCCGACTGGAGAGATAAGATAAGAGAGATTTTTTTATAGTCAGGAGCAATGCAAATTATACAGCTTAACTTCATTCGTTTGTTGCATTTGTAGCATGGATGGAATAATCAGGAACAAAGACACAGGAGACAGGGATTCTGGCTTTGCACCTGTAATGGTGTGTTTGAGTAATCTTTATTTTCTTGAAATCAAAATGACATTGCTTTGAAAGTTTCTGTTTTCCCCAACCCAATACACACCCACAGTTCATATTGTATTCTGAAGCTACTTTGGCACAAATGACAAAAAACAAGAACAAAACAAAACTGCTGTTTTTATTTTTACTAGTTATCCATAGACGAGGTCCTTGGCATGGTCCGGCAGCACTGCACTTTGTTCTGATGTGATGTATGGATGATTTTTCTGACAAGTATTGCAATTATGATTAGATTTGCAGTCCAGAAGAATTGACAAAAATACTGAAATCGCATTTCAGAACATGTTTGTACAGAGCTTAACTACGGGGTTAGCAGATTTTTGGGAGAATAAGACAGGATTTTGTTGTTTGTGGAGGAAATTATGGAGCTTCAAAAATTGCAGCCTTTGTGATTTGCTAATTGCGTCCATTCAAATCAAATTCAAATCTTACAGCCCCAGTGTGATTACAGTGACGTATTGTAAAAGAGCAGACAGAAATCAGCACTGTAGTTTTCAACCATCTCCACTTCCCTTACAGTTAGGACGCAAAATCCCACTTATGCTTCAATATGGCCTCTTCTCTATCTATACTCAGCACCACTGTTTTATTTACTTATTTTACTCCACTTTGCTGAGATACTCCACATTTTGTCGTTTTTCTCTTGATCATACCATTTCCCATAACAGCCCCAATAGACATGAATGTTTTCATAGCTTGTGCAGAGGTCGTCATTTCAGGTAGTGCATTGTTCTAATGGCTGTTGTTTACTTCGGCACATTTTAGCTGCTTGTCTTATTGGTATACAGTGCATTGGAAGGGTCATCTCCACTTGGACCAATTTCCACAGTATTTCCACAAAGATCCCATTGTTTTTTTGTTCTTTTTTTTTCTTACCTATAAGCTGGCGGACAGTTAGTGGGCTGCTTTTGAAGTTGGAGTTTTACTTGGATAGTTAGAGATTTCAATGGCATTTTCTATATGTTTACCTGGCATGTTTTTCTCCTGGTCAGAATGAAATAGAGTCGGAGGTTCAGATGTCTCTATACAGGCTAGTCTATTGTTTTGTTAGCATATAGCATAATTCAGCTGTGGCCTATGTATGTGTGGATTGTTTACATATAATGGTCAGTGTGAGTTAAGACTATAAAATGTCTTGAAGGTATTTCAGTTGAGGGAAGTCTTGGAGTCCCCACTTATAGTGCTGCCCTCTCAACCCGGCCCCGGATAAACGGAAGAAAATGGATGGATGGATGGATGGGTGGATGGGTATGTCAGTTGAATACAGTTTCTCACTGACTTGAAGTAGCCCAGGAATTGAATGATGAAGATACTTTGAAGGACCAAAACATAACACCATCATCACTGATCACATAATTGTATGCAATCTGTGCTGGAATATTTGGAGTCTTTGCACTCAAATTTCTGAAATGTAACAAAAAGAGATGTCATTTCCTTTTCTGGAATATTGCATTAAACTTCTTGCAATTGTACTGTTGCCTCTACACCATGGATTCTTACTGCGAGGCTCTTCACAAATCTCACCTGTAACTTGGCCTGCTTGTCTCCATGGAGATAGATAGCTAAACTGTGCAACATTTCAACCAAGCAATCACAGCTCCAGGAAGGTGAGCAGAAATGTTACATAGTGCAGTTTTAAACAGGGTACAACTACAGTGTCAGTTATTACTTTGGTATTTAAAATATATAATAATAATGTACTGTACTGTATTAGCTTTTATACATTGTTTACCGAGTGAGAATTAATGAATGGAGCATCTGTCTAAATCCCAAATTAATTTGAATTATGCCCTGACTTTAGTCTGAAAATTTTAGAGAAAAAACATCCACTCCAAAATAAAGTAGGACTTAACTCTAATTAGTGAAGGTTGTCAGTGCTTGTATATATTCAAACTCAATTTGGTGAAGAAGAAATATGTCATATCCACTCTCTATTATGTAGTGATTATAAAGCTCTTGTGTAATTTGGATTTCATGTGTAACCTTGTGATTCTCATTTGCATGCATGAGAGACATATCAGTGGTTCGTTCATTCATTTATTCAGTGTGGGGAGAAGCTGGAGTCATTCCCAGGTTTGGAGTGTGAAGCAGGGCACATTGGACACATGCCAGTTCATCTGAGGGTTGACACTTCAAATACAACGTTTATATTCCCACCTATGGCACTAGAAAGTCTTATATATTTGAGAAAGAGTTTTTATTCATTTTAGGTCGACTTTATTAAGTGTTATGATTTTGTGAAATTTGAAATGAGGTGACTTCTGTGTGGAACTCGGGGCCCTATGCTGTTCTGATTTAGCTTAAAGATGCTACACCTGATTTTTACTATATTAAAATGTGAAAAATAGAACATTTTACTTCCTTATGCATTCCAAGCATCCTAATTATTCACCATGATTAGTTTAAAAGCACTTTTCACCACTTTCAGAGGTCATCACGGTAATACTAATGATAACTAGCATGCTAACCAGGCACTTGCTGATTATCATACAATAAAACACTTTATAATTAGATGTAGACAGTACATAGTGGACTTATTTTGCTGATTATCCAACGTATATTGCACATTTTGCTCAAATACATGGGAAAAGATCTAGTACAGGCTCTGTAATATTGTAATAGTTATATTGCAGTTTTGTTCTATGTCTTAGATCTTCCTAGAACTAGGATGTACAAGCACTTAAGTCCTGTCCTCAGGTCTCTGCACTGGCTTCCTGATACTCAAAGAATCGACTTTAAAGCAGCTCTGCTTGTGTACAAATTTCTCTATGGCCTAGCACCAAAGTACATCTCCCACATATTAGTGCTATATGAAACATCTCACACTCTGAAGACTTCAGAGACCGGCCTTCTGCAGATGTCCAGAGTCAAGACTAAACATGGGGAATCAGCGTTTCAGATTTTTGCAGTTAAAACCTGGAACAGTCTTCCTGAAGATGTGAGACAGGCCTCTAGTTTGACAATGTTTAAAACCAGGCTCAAAACATTTATGTTTAGCTGTGCCTGCGACTGCATATAACTTTTAATGTTAATTTTATGATGATTATTTGTGATTATTTATGTTTGATTTGTTTGTATTGTGATTTTAATGTCCTTCTTTTTCTGTAAAGTACTTTAAATTACTTTGTGTATGAATAGTGCTATATAAATAAACTTGCCTTGCCTTGCCTTACTTTTAAAGAGTCGTTGCTTATTGGGTATTGTGTTGTGGCTTAGGCCTAGATAAAGTCTTGGATTTACCTGTAATAGCTTGGTGATTCAACTTTTTTTCCACCTGGCTTTATACAAATGTAGATTTAATTTTGTCTCTGTTAACCCTTTTCTAGTCTGGATAATTCTGTGGCAGATGTGGCAGCTAAAAAACACAGACCATGTACCAGCATACGCACTTCCTTGGCTTCTCACATCTCCATACATATTCATTCATTCAAGTCATCCTCAACTGCAGTTCTGGTCACATCACAGCTGTTCTGTAGTGTCCCTCGGATATTTAGGAATGATTTGGTTTGGCTAATTACCCTAATCTTAACTTGGCAAACATGAACCAAAAATATCTTGAAAGTTTTATACTTTTACAATCAAGCTTGCTTCTCTAAGGTCTGATATGTAACTTGGCCTGGTAGTGTCACCATGAAGATGGATTATTTTATTGCATTATTTTAATGCTGTACTATGGAACATTCTAAGTAAAACAATAGGTCTCCGCTGAGAAGGGCAGGTAGCAGACCCCACCAGAAGTAGGTGTAGTTATTTTTTGGCAAAATTTACACCAACAAAACTAATATATGTGTTTTCTTGTACAAAGCAGAGCACAGAATGGATCTCCAATTCTCAAATGCTTTGATACAAAGATATGCCAAATTTTTATATCACTAAAACTCCCATTTTCTTTAAACATGTCATTGAATTAAGTAGTGCTGCCAGTTTGCTGCCATGCACTTTTTGAGATCATTTCATTGTACCTAACACTATAAATGTGTACATTATTTTGAATCATTGCAAAACTACAATACTAATCCATCTATCGTTGTCTTCTCTCCCCTCTCACTCCCCCTGGCTTGTCTTGCACTGCTAACACGGACATCCACGCAGGCTCAGGTTAGTGCTTTCATTCTTTGCTCATTGTAGACAATTAGACAAAATGCATGCTACATCTCAGCCAGTCACAGGATGCCACAAGCCTGCTCTGCCCTTTAGTTCACAGTTATGAAAATGACTTGATTGGTGCCACTTAGACCTAAATATAGTTTCTTTTTAGTTTTGAGGTGGAAGGTATAGTATAATAAGAAAGATGATAATAGGCATCTACCCCTCTAAGGCACATGTGTCAAACTCAAGGCCTGCGGGCCAAATGTGGCCCTCCACATCACTTCATGTGGCCGTCGACAGGGTAAATTAAAAACTATAATGGTTTTAAAATCTCAATTTATCAGGAGATATGCAGTTACACAGCCATATTTTACATCTAGGAAAAAATGCTTATGCAATATTTGTAACTTGTATAAGTAATAAATACAGAAACAGTTACTTAACAAGTTAAAACATTTGTTAGATTTATTTTACATCTGGCCCTTTGAGAGCAGACATTTTGCTGATGTGGCCCTCAGTGAAAATGTGTTTGACACCCCTGCTCTAAGGAAATTGGATTGTTTTTCCAAGGCTATAATTGGATTTAGAAGAGCAATGATGATTTTTTTTTTTTTTTTATTGGACAGAATTGTGTAGGGGGTGAGCAGGGAGGACATGGGCACTGGACTACCACAGAGAACTAGTTAGGCTTTTTTGTGCCTTTTTAGCTAGATGTGATGAACAGGTTGCGTTCACATCATAATTTAATTTCATATATGTATTTATTTGAATCAGGATAGTCCATACTAATCAATGTGCCAGCAAGCAGCTTCAACATAAATATACTGGAGGTGGTGTAATAGCAAAATTTTACCTGTATCTGTCCTAAGACATGTAAAAAGCATTAAACATTAATTAGACAGCACCAGACACATTGGCGTTACAAGACATTAAACACACACACCTCTCAGACATGAAAATGAAAACACTATATACATTTTATCATTTAAAATTCAGAATTTTATGATGCAATTTGCTGTTTAAATATCAGATTCCCAATTTATTGATCTGGTCTAATATGGCTATCCACATAAGACAAAAACTGGCTCTGGCAAGTTCAACATCCCTATCAGCATAAATAAACAAAAGTGATTTTTTTTTTTTTTTTTTTTTTCACAATAGCCTCAGAAAGTGGTGTGGTTATTAAACCTTAAATATGCAATTGTTGTCAGCTGAGAGAACGTAAAGACATGATATTAAAATGGCAAGTTTGGATTTTTCTTTGAAAAACAGTGTATCTCCCATAGGGTTATAAGCCTCTGCTGTCAATCTGAAATTATCATCACCATGGAGATAATCCACCCCACCAATTTCTAAAAATACCAGTGTTAATGAATAGGGTCTTGCTGGTTGTTTTTCTTTGTTTCACTTTTACCATGACACATTTCTATGTTGGGACAAGCATCTAAGCCCTTTAGCAGATCAGTGCATAAAAGTGTAGCTGATGTTCTGGAGTTGATCAGTGAACTCAAGATGAAGACCTCCCTCATTTCCCCCCTGGTTCTACTGCTGCTCAGCCTCTGCATCCTCTCCACTCAAGTTTGCAACCGGCGGCAGGTGTCCAGTAAGATTCATTATGAGAAAAACTCTTGGAATCCCTTTGAGAAACTTTTCAGAGCTGTCAAAAGAACTGTACTGAGAACCCTGAGTGTGATTTTTTCATCTATGTTCTCCCTGATTCCAGCCACAGCAACTTAGATAGATTGTGTCAGCTCAAGTCGGAACATATTTTGGAGAAACTCATAGACATAGCATGATTGCAGGCTACTCTTTCTGCAAGCCACCTCCATTGATGACCCTGAAAAACATCCCCAGCGTGATGACACACAATGAAATTTCTTCATCTACTTGGACAAAGACTGAACAATGGACAAACAAATGGTGTCATGTCTACAAATATAACCCCATACCCTGATATAACCTGTGGATACTCTTCCGGTTATTGCAAAGCAAACCAAGATATTTAATGGTGTTCTATCTAACTTTTATGGTGGAGCCATAGTAAATAGTGGGCAAAAAAGGTTAACATTAATCCCTGATCATTATATTGGCCTAGGTATCAGATCAGCTCTATTGGCTGGATTGAATAAGAAGTAAGATGAGTTATTTTCATCAACCTTGTGGCTTGATATGGTGGTTCTGATTTAGTTTAATGATGAAAACATGTAATCTAATTCAATTTGGAGGATTACAAAGGATTGATTTAGACAGATGGTGGAGGTTTTATTTTGTTAAGACACTTTAGTGCTGATACCACAATTGGTTGGGTTTTCTGTAAATGCTTGAATTTGAACCTTGAGTGAAGAACATGTTTTAAAATGATTTGTTGGCTTTGTTGAACCATTACAGGGAAATCAAACATCAATGATATACTATTCAAACCCATATCAAATTATGTCCATAAAACCCCATTAAACCATTATGTCCATAAACCCCATCAAACCATCCAGAAGACTAAAGCTTTCATTTTTTTTGTACATATTGTTCTGAATGACAGGCCTCTCTCTGCTGCAGAGCCTGTGCTGAGACTGGAGTGAGTGCAGTGCAATAGATGCCAGTTTACCCAGCAGGGCATCTGCAGGGACAGATGGGAGATGATGAGGGAGTGTAATAGGCATCTGGGTGGCCCATGGGGATGGCACACTCGTTGCCTGTTTACGCACACACTTAGAGACACACATTACAGCTTGTCATAGCTTTCCCTGCAAATTGTTCTCTGGAGTATACCTTTTACTCTGGCAGATTGTTACATAGATTGAGAGTAAATGCACTTGTTTACACAAGCAGTTTTCATTGTTACACTGGTATGAGAGAGGGAACTGGGTTGTCAGACCCACTACCATTCTGAAAAAGCTGATGCAAGCTATATATTAAAAAAGCTTGTCTCCACTAGGGATGGGACGATATACGATAATATCCTTAATCGCGATAAAAAAGGTCCGCAATTAATCGTTCGTGGCATTTTTTTATAATCGCGATCATCGCGCACAATTATAATCGCCTTTACGGCACCACACTGCCTCATGTTTCCAGTTCCAATACAACATTTAGATGTTAGTTCTGGTGTTTGCCCACTCTGACATAGCAATGACACTTGTAGCTTCTGTGCTTATCTCTGTCTGAACTATAATCTGTCAGATATCAACAATAAACAAAGTCTGATCCGTAACCCTCCACAGGAACGTACCAGTGCGCGCCTCACCCGTGCGCACAGATGAGACGCTAATCTGTGCACATCTTAGATTTTTACCTACAATAATGCAAACTGGAGAATAAACTAACACCTTTTAAACAATAGACAAATTAAGTCTAATTCATACAGCTGAACACAAATGTGCTAGAGCGCATGGTCCGAGTGTGCACTATGTGCACAGAAGCAAAGCTAACGATTATACACAGTATATTTTACCTACAATTAAGTCAATAGCAGAATAAACCACGCTTACCAATCGAGAACAGCATCCAATCCATCAAAAAATAAGGTCCTTTACTCCTGAGTCCACTGTGGGATCTTTACTCTTTGCCATGAACCACTCAGAGATGCCTCTAGTATAACTTGTACAAACATCCACAGTGTCCTCGATCACGTACTCCCTTTGGTTTGTCCGTTTCGTCATGTTTAAAACGCAAAACAACAGTGCATAAATGCGCCACTATGCACACATTTCTGCATCCACTCATTTCCCAATTCAACAAGGTGCCTTAATTAAAAAAAATTAAGTGTTTGTCGACGGGCACTTGTGTCACTTCCGGCGCAACAAGGACTGGTCCATTTCGACAGCGGCCGTGTCCCAATTCGCCAAAATGGCCTTAGAATCACCATTCGAAGTGTGCATCGAAGGGCAGTTACGTAATTTCCGGCGCAACAAGGGCTGTCCCATTTCAACGCACCCTACTGAATGTGCCCGACAAACCTGCTCTTCCCTTTTCACCGTTTCCATGGAGATCGGACGTAACCGAAGCGTGCATCTGTGAACACTTCACACACTTCTATATCCCATCATGCGCCGCGACTACGCAAGAAACAGAAGAAAATGGAGTCCGCTGCGCAATACACATTCAGATGTTCGTACTGGTTTACCTCATTTACAACAGTGCAACATGAAACTGTTAAATCTGAATAAAGATCTGTACAGTGTGTTTGATGATTAAAAACGAGGGGAGTTATATGGAATAAAGGAATGTGCAGTTATTGCTAGACAATAAGAAGACATTATTATCATTAGAAATTATTACTGCAATAAGAATAATGTAAGAATGTTTGTTTCTATTGTAAGTGTCAAAGACCAAGAGAAACATAAAGTCAGAAGAGTTTAATGATCCACACAGGTAATGTGAACAATGAAGCAACGGACTCTCAGGAAAGGACAGAAGAGAGTCCTGAGACGTGCACAAAATCTTCATGTGTTCAGGTACATTCCATAGGTCTGCGCCCATCTGGTGGGCACGTGTCATTTACCTTCATGTTAGTAAATCAAGATATTAGCTTGATGTAGCGCTGCACTGCTAGAAAATCCCTCACAATAATAAGATGGAAAGAACCGGCACAGCATAGAAGGGAAACAGTGCCCTCTACTTTGGCCACTGGCCAAAATACCGAATTGTTAAACTGCAATATCCCACTTTATGTACAACTAATAAGTGTTCTCTGGTTTATAGACTATGAATGTGAAAATGATATTGTTACCTTTGTCTCTATTATTACATTTTCACAAGGTATATTTTGTTAACCCTTTAAAGTTATGAAGTAACTACAAATGAGAAAAAAATTACCTTGAACGTTATATATTTGCCTATTGATATTCAATCTAAAAAAAGAAACGGCTGTGATGACGACATCTTGACTTTTCTTCTATTAAATAATAAATCATTAAAAATAACGTATGCAATGTGCGTATCGTACGCTCAAAGACAGTGGTGGAAGTGCGGTCCGTGGTGTGGGCCTGTCCCACTTCAGCAAGATGGCGGCTACACTGAGGAGGTCAGATTCTCGACCGGAACCTTCAAACTACACTTTGAAGAGTACTTCGAAGGGACCCTTCAAAGGGTGCATTTGGCGAATTGGGACACGGCCAGCATGGCATTGAGGAGTACACATTTTCTTCCGGGTACGTCTGTTTACGGAAAACCATGGCCTGTGATACATCATCCTGTCCCGCTGCTCATTGGCTGTAAGGGGAAAATGTCACTAAATGTGTGTGATGTAACTGGTTGATTCTACAAGGGGAAGAGTGGGGCGTAAACTTTCAGTCATCTGTAGCACTGATTCGCTGTCTGCAGCCTCAGTAACCCACAACCCCCATCTTATTGGCCAACACTGGTGTCAATCACAAGCTGACACGTGTGTTTAGCACTGGGGAGCAAAGTTGGCCCTGTCAGAAGTTTATTTTGCCTGAAATCGACAAAAGAAAGGCAAAGAAGTGACGGAGCAGATTTCATATTTGGAGTACTTCTCCTGCAGCAGATTGGACATGGAGGATCTTATTTTGTGGACATAATTTCTTGACTGGATCATATTCTCTGGACCTTTACGGAACAAAAGAGACCAACCTTGTGTGAATATGTTGATCTTTGACAGAACCAGAGCGCTCAATGGTAAGTGAAGTCCAGATTCACACTTTGTGACTTTTCTGTAAAAACGTCTTTCCTGTCAACACTGTGGTGATTGCAGGTGAAAATAGTTTGCATATCCAGAAAGACAAGTGCCGCAGCTTTCATTTGATGTGTAGATTGTGTGGGTGACGCAGAAGTGTATGTACATTGCTGTAAATTTGTAAAGTAGGCCCGCGCCGTCGGAACGTTAACAGATTAATAATTATCGCGATAATATCGTTAATCGCGATTATTTTGGCCATGATAATCGTGAGTCTAAAATTTAATATCGTCCCATCCCTAGTCTCCACTGAGTTGTAGTTGCTTTGCCTGGAATGTTCCATGGTATGGCAATTAACTTATTTACTGCCACCAGGCCAAATTACAGATTAGACTGTTTTTCAAGATATATATTCAATTTCAATTCAATTCATTTATTTTTGTAACACCCAAAATCACAACAACAGTTGTCTCAAAGGGCGTTCATGTTTTGGTTGATGGGGGAAACCGGAGTACCCGGAGGAAACCCATCCAGACACGGGGAGAAACATGCAAAACTCCACACAGAAAGGCCTGGGCGACCCGGGGATCGAACCAAACCCTCTTGCTGTGAGGCATGAGTGTTGAGATTAGATAGATTAGATAATACTTTATTGTCAGATCAGAGATCTGAAATTTGTCTTGCACATAAAAACAGTGGCTCCGTTGCTACACATTAACATCACACATGCGACACAGACACGATACAAACATTAATTCAAGTCACTTTCTAGCACTTTGATAGCTATGGATTAAGCTCCTTGTTTATTTTAAGGATTGACTGATGAACAAAAGAATGCTTCAGCCTAACCTTATTAAATCGTGGAACACTGAACCGTCGCCCAGATGGAAGCAATGCATATTCACAGTTCAAAACATGGTTAGAGTCAGAAATGATGTTTCTTGCCAGTCGTATTGTGTTATTATGATAGGCAGCCTCATACTGACCTTCTAATGGCTGACCCACAGTCTTGGAACAGGACTGTGTGCAAAGCCGCACACAGTCCGCTCTCGCAACTCCAACAAGGTCTCTCGGCTGTAGGAGCGGCCCGTTTGGATTAACTCCCCGCACCCGCCCATGCTGCTGTCACCCAGGTGAGCCAGTGTTAGCGGTAGCAGTGACAGCCACAGCCAGGATCCACACAGGCCAATAATCCACACAATCAAAAACATCAGTGACGAAGTTGTTCTCTCATCTGAGAGGTCAGTGACCACCGGATGCCGGAGAACGAGCAAAACAGTGATCAGACATCATTTAGTGCCACAAAAACATAAAACAAGGACATAAGCAAACGGAGCATACTGATGTGCAGTGCGCAGCCGAGCAGCGCACCTGGTCTTAATCCAGAGTTGCCACTCAGCCACCGTGCTGCCTACACACAAAAACAATATACAACACATATAGGCCTAATTGAATAAATGCGAGATAGATGTGTTCAATGGAACATACAGTGAAACATTCCAGGCAATGTATAAAACAAACAAAAAAAAAAAAAAAAAACATAACAAAAGAATAATAATATGCAGTGACTATGACAACTGAGAAGGGATGGAATAAAGGCTTGGCTGTAAGGTCACATTTTGTATAAATATGTTTTTGTTCTTGATTGTAAATAAATAAATAAATATATATATATATATATATATATATATATATATATATATATATATATATATATATATATATATATATATATATATATATATATATATATATATATATATATATATATATATATATATATTTATTTATTTTCCCACAAAATTGAAAAATAACAATTTCTTCCAATACTTGTGTTGATTATAATCTGCATTTTGCATCTATTGCCAGTCAAAATGCTGCAGCCATCCTGGTTGGTGTTTTATGACCCTCATGCTGTTCCTCTCTTTTATTAATTCTTGTGTGAATAAAACACTATAAAGCTTTCATACGTTATTTCTTTCTGTGGTGCACACGTAGCTCACTTCCAACATACAAAATAATAGTAACCATTCTTTTTATGCTGTATGGTAATGTATGAACGTTGAACATGAATTATAGCACACTTATTGTATAACTAATGCAGGGTTCAGACTATGGAATCAAAATCACACCGAACGCCTCTAGCTCAATGCCTTTGCATTCGAGGACAGATACTTTGCGGAAAGTTCAGATTTTTTAACTCTGGCTTCTGATACCTGTGGCATGAACACTCAAGACATATGAATGGTCAAAACATGGCATGGAAACGTTGGACTACCCTAGACACGCAGCCCCCATAGACAAAGTTCAAAACTGTTGTGCAATATTATAAAGTTAATATTGATAGAATTTAAGAAAAGGTCATGAGATAATGATGATGTGAACCCTGGGGTAAACTGACTGAAAGTGAAACATGAAGGACCAAGGATCAAATGACATGCTCCTGTTCTTGACCAAACTAAAATACTATTATTAAAACGATGATTTTCTGCCAAAGGAAATAGGAATAAAACAGTTTGAAATTGTTTTTATATTGGCAGCGTGAGTCACACAAGAATAACAATTAAGCTCTTACTGAGCCAGTAATAGTGATCCTGTGTGTGCCTGTGGTTCATTATTTTGCTAATAATGGTGATTCCTTTTAGAATTGAGAATTTGTTTTGTTTTTTTTGTTGTTTTTTTTTGTATTTGAATAATACACATATCATAGTAGTTTAGCCTATATAATATAACTTTATAAATCCGACCATGAGGCAATCCGCAGCATCATCCATAGGCAAACATAATGTACAGTTTAATAGTACAACAAACAATTCAAGATACTATGAAGATATTACAGGCTTGCTTATCTCCATGGAGATGGATCATTTTAAGAACTGCTCTAAGGGAACAGTGTTCATAAAGCAAAGGAGTTGAATTATGAAACAGTTGCTGCAATGAGCTAAAACAAGCTGCTTCTCTTTTGCAATAAACATGCTTGAAAGAATAACAACAGTAAAGACAGTATTGTGATAATAATAATAATAATAATAATAATAATAATAATAATAATAATAATAATAATAATAATAATAATAATAATAATAATAAAGTTTAGTATTTGTTTTGTATGCATTATGTATTTATTTTATAGATCACTGTCCAATAATGTTCCGTAATTGGAGATACCAGTAAGCACAATAATCTTTATAGTATAATTTATCATGATCTTGATTTAGCATGATTTAGCAATTTATGTAGATATTGTTTTGTTTGTTTGATATGTTTTGTTTTATATGGGCAGCACACTGAATCTAATTTATGTAGACTGTAATGAGCTGTACAATGACCAAATCAATAAACAAATTAAATGAAAAATTTTAACACTGTATTAAGAAACATTCCACACAAAGCAGAGACAAGCAGCTGGGGGGCTCTCCTCTCGAAAAGCTATATAGGACACCTTTAAATCCCTCTACTTGCTTTCAGTGCCTTGAATCTACTTGAACTCCACCATATCATATGCACACATCATATCCACAATGTACAAATGTTTGTTTCTGTTGTGTTTCTATGCGCAGGTGTATGAAGCAGTACCATGCCACAGTGAGTGTAGCCAGTTCGAGTGGCGTATCGAGCCCTGGTCCATTTGTACCATCAACAGTGTGGACGACGGGCCTGCCTGCGGTGAAGGAGTACAGAGCCGTAAGATCAGGTCAGTAAGCCCCTCAGCCTGGCACTAGATGCTGATTCTAGAAACTGGCACTGGACATTGTCTCTTGGCACAGCGAGACTTCACTGGGAACTGGCACACTGGCACTGGCTATGCCCAAGCAAAGCAAACAGTCGAAACATACCGATGCTTACTAATAAGTATTAAGTATGTTTTTTTCAAGGACATTTAAGCTAAGAACACAAGTATCAAGCAACACATTATGACCACAGATATGTAAAACAAATAAAAATATATAACAGCTGTAATGGAGCCATTTAGTGGGATGTATCAGGTCTCAGGTACAGCTTTTATTCTCAAAAGTAAATGTAGAAAATGTTTAAATTGAAGGAACTTTTGTGGTGTTTTCAGTCTCAAAGAAGGAACAGTGGTGAGCAAGAAAGGTTTATCTGGTTGGTCCAAAGCAAATCCAAGCTAATGCAGATTTTTTTGTTTATTTTTTTTATGTATGAGTGATATAGGCATATGGTTATAACTGTTGGATAATTTTCCATCGCATGTAAGCATGGTGAGCCAGGAACACTCAACACATGATTTTCACCATGCTATTATTGTAGGGTGTATTCAAATCTAGAACAGATAGAGCTATCTGCAGAAGGTGTTTTAGTACAGAAAGTGTTACGGTTGATTCATGTACATCTGACATTTAGGCAGTTTAAGGACCAGCGGTAAAAGGGAAACTTGTGATGTACTGTGGTAGACAAAAATCTTTTTGACCACCCTTCAGAGCAAATCAGCCCAATTACTCCACTTCCAGGTCAAAGCAAAAACTTAAGATCATTTGAAATTATGGGTATGAAATGGATGTTAAGGTACTTCAGATTTTGCAAAAAAGGACTATTTGACTAATCTTTCTACTTTTCACAGATTTTCAGATTCCCTGCTGCTTTAAAACCCACAACTTTAACTACAGAGACCTATTACATTTTGCACAGTCCTTACAGAGAATATCAACCACTCTATTTTGAGACCCAAACTTGGAGTTATATTTTGAAAGTGAAAAATGACTTAGTTATGGGTGCATTAGAGACAAGTTTCACGATTGGCTCTGCTCTTGTGTTAGGTGTGTTAAGCTGGAGCCACAGAGCGGTGTTCCCAGCACAGTGGAGGACAGTCTGTGTGACCAAGAGGACATGCCCCCCAGAGCCCAGATCTGCTCCCTGTCCTGTCCCCAAGACTGTGTCCTGTCGCCGTGGGAACCGTGGACCAACTGCCTGCAGGTGTGAGCCTAAATGAGCACAATATATCGCAAAAATATCACTATCACAATATCGGCTGATGTAATAACCATTATACCAAGAAAATAAATATATCGCAACAACAACACATTCTCCATCTTATAGAAGTGCGCTGTTTTTTAGAAAATAAAACCAATTTTTTTTCAAATATTTTCTACATTAGACCAAACTTGTAACTATATGTTAAAAATGTATATATATATATATATATATATATATATATATATATATATATATATATATATATATATATATATATATATATATATATATATATATATATATATATATATATATATATATATGGTCTCATGGTACAGAATATCAAATTTTTCAGTTTTTATTATCGTGAGAAAGAAACAGCACAATTTTACAATTATCCACGGTTACTGACACCATGACCAAATAACAGTGAAATACGTGTCTAATACAGTGGGCTGTTCAATGTTTGTCTCCATGGAGATATGTGTAATGCAATACTGTTGAACATTCTAGTCAAGGAAATAAAATGTTCATAGAGAAAAGGAGTTGGCAGAACCTCTACTTGAAAGGTTGCATAGTGCACCTTTATATCTACCATCCGTAATTAGATCACATATCTAAATTACTTCTGTATGATAGTGTGCATGCTTTGGTCAAATCAAATACACTTACAGATGGTAGCTTTAAGTGACGACTTGTTACTTAGTATGTATCAAGTTAAATATTATTGTTTACATGTATATTTGTTCCTTAATCACTATTTTATTGTGTTGGGCGACCCAGAGTTATTGACTTTGCAATGAGGGAAAATGGAAATGCTATTTATGCTGAAGGTAATGCTCCAGGCGAAGCAGGTGTAGCTTATGTTAATGTTTGTACAACAGATTACTAACCCTAAGCCTCTAATGGACACATTGTTTATTGCTAGAACAAATATTTTTGAACAAGTAAATGGTAATGGCTTTCATACTGAAGGTGATGCCCAAGGCTAAACAGGTGTAGCCAGTTTTTCCTTGGTAAATGACAAAGTACATGGCTATTATTACAAGCTTCATTGCTACAAGGTTAAGATCTTAGGGTAGGGAATTTATTCACATCAAGTTTAGATTTAAAAAAAAAAGATAACTAAATAATAACAATAATAATGATGATACTACTACTACTACTACTACTACTACTACTACTACTACTACTACTACTACTACTACTACTACTACTACTACTACTACTACTACTACTACTACTACAACAAAATGCACATTCATGATCTATATATTTGATATTTTACTATTAAGGGCCATGCTGAAAAAAGCATGTCTTCTTGAGGTGAACTAAACCTTGAGTGAAAAATGTGTTGTTTACAAGCCGTGAAAACGAAGTATGCACTTGATCATATCTCCTTTATAGCGTCAGACTATAATTAGTTTTGCACTACACACACAGCAATCTTTGAAAATGTCCCTATAGTGTCCGAATAAATCATTTTGCACGTTAAATCATTCCCCATAGGAATCGCTGAATCGCAGGTGAAATGATAGCATCTGATTCACACACACACAATTTAATTAATGACTCTTTGTACTGTCATTGTCGCCTATAAATTCAAATCAAGTTCAAATGGATTCTACACCACAACAGATTGAGTCCCTGTAAAGAAGCCAATTAAATTATAACAACTTATTAGACTTTTATAGGTGATTTGCTTCTTGTATAATGTAACCTCATATGGCCCTGTAAAACTCCCATGTAAAATGCACTACTGCTCTATTCGAATGACCTGCTAGTGTTACCAATATCTCACTCTCAAGTCCAGTGCAAAGAGAGTAGGCTTTACAGATGGGACGAGGAACGCTTAGTGCAAATCTACAGGCCTGTTGTAATTGGACACGGTTGTATGGCTCTGGGCTGTTTCTGTTTGAGCTTATAGGAGGACGTTCCTGTAGCAAGTATTAAGCAGTGCTGGGGGCGACTTGCATGGTATATTGACGGACAATATCCAGGGTAACAATATTGAAATGCCTCCCCGTGCTGCCGTTGTGTATGCTTTCATACCTCCCTGTAGCCTCTTCGCACCTCGCCCAAAGTTGTGTTAAATAAAAGTTGTCGATAAAGTGGCATTGTGGGAGGTTGTGTTGTATTTGAAGCAGAGTGTTATTGACATAAGATAGACCAAGAATTTTAAATTCTATTTTGGTTAAGTCAATAGTTTTCTACCACACATGATGGAGTAAAAGGTATTTGGCCAAAATCATTCTTCCAGGGACTGTGTAAATATTAATAAATATTACGATGAAAATAACATGCTTTGTAGTAATTTTAAACTATTTTAATATTTTAGTGATAAACCATTTGCTAAAGGAATTCATGAACTTTTACTATTATCAAAAAGCCTTCAACTAAATTGATTTCATTTTAGGGTAGGAAATACATATTCTTCATTCTTGACATTCTTGTGTATATCAAGTAAATTCTTTAACATGGACATTGTTGATACTCAGAATTTCATTTCCGGCGTCCTCCAGCACAGATTGGGAAGACAAAGTGGTCTGGATATGAATGTGAAATTTTATGATGAGGCTGTTGTCCTAAAATGGCTTCTCCTTCAAATGAATGCAGTTGGATTGTGTTGCTGCATTTTAACAAGGGGTTTAACCACAAGCCAAACTGGCACAGGCAATTCTGCATGTTATTGGAGTGCTTTGGATGAAATGGTCATGGTTTTTAATTTATTTTTGCATATACTCAACAGACCCAACATTATTACCACAAGTGCAGACCACACATTATCTCATCATCATTGCACCTGGGGTTTACTATTTGGGAAAAAGTCTTTGGATAGTTTGATAAGGGAGAGACAGTGATGGCTAAATAGTGTTGTCACGATATGGAAATTCCAAACATGATTTTGATACTAAGGAAAAAGTGTTTTCCTCATGACCGATTTTTCTACCACAATCACTGCTTTAGACAACAGAATGCATAAAAGCAGTTTCTTAAAGGGCCCATATTAAACACATTTTTTCTTGTGAGCTTTTAGCCATGTTCTAATGTTGTTACCTCATCAAAAACATACCTGAAGTGGTGTTTTGTTTCATTTACACATGTTTGAGTAATCCTTTATTAATAGTCTGTCTCTATCTCCAAAGCTCAAAATGTGCTGTTCCACCTTGTGATGTCATGAAGTGGTAGTTTTTAAGTTAACAGCTACTTTTTACTTCAGTTCAGTACAGACAGGCAATTCCAGGACTGAAAGCATGCAAACGATTCTAGTGAAGGTGTATGCAGTTTAAAAACACAGTGGAGCTCTTCCTATATTACCACATGTCATCACAAGGTGGAACAGAGTGTTTTTTGCATGAGAGAAGAACTCGGGGTTGGTGTGTTAAACATGTGTGAATGTTTTGTTTTTTGTGTCTTGGCGGCACGGTGACTGAGTGCCATCACTCATGTCTCACAGCAAGAAGGTTGGTTCGATCCCCGGGTCACCAGGCCTTTCTGTGTGGAGTTTTTCATGTTTCTCCCCGTGTCTGGATGGGTTTCCTCCGGGTACTCCGGTTTCCCCCATCAACCAAAACATGAACGCCCTTCGAGACAACTGTTGTTGTGATTTTGGGCGTTACAAAAATAAATGAATTGAATTGAATTGAAACAAAACACAACTCCGGATATGATTTTGATGAGGAAACAGCATCAAAACATAGATCACAAAATAATATTAGCCCTTTCAATTATACCACGTAGCCAATTACTGATATTCAAAAAAAATATCAGTAATTGTTCAAATGAGTATCAACTTTTGATACTAGGTTTAGTATTATTCAGTGTCTGTGTATCAATTTCTATTTATGTTTGGACAACCCTACTGAAAACTGCAACTAATGTTTGGCATTAAAGATCGGCAGTGCCTTGGTTTTGTAATAAACTCAGTTTCGTCAGCCAAATTTTGTCATAGCATTAGTGCGATAATCTTTTATTACAGAAATGGTAGATAAGAGCGTTACTTTGGTGCCGTGATACAATCTCAAGTGCTTTCTTTATCTGTTTGAGAGAGCTCTGTTTTAAAATGGAACAGACTTGTACTGTACTGCAGAAATCATTAGATAAGCACAAAGTGATTCATGGAAGAATCCACTTAAGCAAATAGCTATTGATAGCAGGGTCAAGAAAATGAACAAAATTTGTTATTTTATCTTGGGAAATGAATACATTAAATGTATTAAACAGCTATTAACAAATAATTTATTACAAAATGGTGTATTATTCAGTAGTTATTTCACAGAATGCCACAGACAAACGAGACAAGATGTTGGTATCAAAGTTTGTTTTTCTGTTCTTTGGCCTGGCCTTTTTATGTGTGGCATTTTCTTCCTGTCCCCAATGTCTATTTATGTTTACCCTGTTTTCACTTACCCCCCAAAATCATTAGGCACCTAATGGGCCAGGACTCCTTTAAAAAGTAACTTCTAAATTAGATGAGGCATTTTGGTAAAACAAGGGCAGAGAAAAGTGCAACACATCAGCACAAGTTTAACTCGAATCAATTAAAGCCATTATGCATTGCTATGTTTGTTTAAATGAGATGTTTTTTTCCTGGGGCACTGTATTCTTTGTTGAGGTTCTCTTTGTTTAATGCACTAGCTACTTATGTCCCACAGCTTTACTACCTAAGTCTTCAGAATCTATATCTACACATTTTTCACTTACTTATACATCCATGTATTTTACTTATCAGGTGCATTGACTAAACCTACATTGGATTGAAAAGGTCAAAGTCCAATATTTCAATTTGTATTGCAAAACAAAATATTGACAAGAATGATCAAACAAGAACTTGATTTTTGTTTAACATAGCATCCAATCTGGTAGTGGTTTGACATTTGTGAATGAGTCTGCTCTTTTGAATGATTCCTTAATGTGAACAGTTAAGGAAGGAAGTGCCGAATCTTTTACTTTCAGATTTTTATGCATTTATACTGATTAATGCTAAACCAACACAAGAATCAGCACAGAAACAGAGCAGATGACACGAGTGAGAGCTTTGTGCCCAAAATAACATATTTGTCGTCATATTAATGGTAGTGCAACATTTTATTTATGCATCGTTTCAAACGGTAAACACTCCCTCTCTCATTTTGAACCATTTTAAACAGATCTGAGTCTTGGTCATTTATAGGTTGTTGCTAAAATAAGTTCTCATACTGGCTTTGGACATATTAATAAACTCTAAAAGAGCCAGTCTTCTGAAGTGAACCTATCCAGAAGAATCGCATCCCATAAAAGAGGTGAAAGTCCCATCACTACAATCTCGTAATACAATGGTCCCTCACTATATCGCCTTATTCACCTTTCACGGTCCTGCTGTTTCACGGATTTTTTGTGTGTGCAATTTTACTTGTTTTTTTCTTACAACATATGAACGTGCATTGTGTTCTGCGTCCTGATCGGCTAAGGGACTGTAGACCATTGTCAATCAATCTCCGTGCCGTGTCTCCTGTACAGTACAGAATGCATTCAGCCAAATTTATGTAACCTTTGACTTATTTGACGTATATTATTTTATGTATTAACATTTATTTGGGTCATTAGTATTTTGTTTATTAATTTGTACTTATTTTATTAACAATGAATATCATTTATTATATTATGATGGATATATTACTTACTTTCTTCATAATAATATTGGCTCCTACTTATTGTTGCGGTACAGCACATTTGAGGAGCGCATCGATAAAAATGTAACAAGAGTGAACACACACGAGACGAGATGATATGAGTTAAGTTGCTCAATAAAGAAAAGCTGTACACTGTCCTGCCATGTTGGTCTATTTAAGCAAGGAAGACAGTAAGAAAATACATCATATTAAATCTAACTGTAACCCGCAAAACCACAGCCTCAAGAGACTGGTGAGAACAAAATATTAGGATTACATTTATGTAAATGTTGGATCAGTGTGACTCTGAAGTGCTGTATGTTTGCAAGTTTTCTCTCCAACAAAACCCACATTGTTGATGAAATGTTCTGCACCGACAAATTTCAGACGCTTTGGACTTAAGTGTTTCTCTGCACGGAGAGGCGGGTCTGTGGATACAGCTAGAGCAGAGGCGTATATGAACAACAAATTTAAAGCGATCCACGAGGATATGATATACAAAGGTTTGAATTTTGAGTGTTTAAACAAGAGAGAAAGGTAAGAAAATGCCTGTCTGAGAAAAGTGTATAAAGTGTGTTTTGAGGCGTTTTACAGCCTTAAAACATATATAATAAGGTGGATTGCGGGTCTATTGCGGGTTATTTTTAGAATGTAACCCCCATGATAAACGAGGGACCAATGTATACCAAGTCCTAAAAGAGGACTTGAGTACATTGATCCGGCCCAACTTAAGCTGCTCTTGTGTGTGTAAGATTTGTGGAGAGATTAACCTGTTAGAATGTATGTTTTTAACAATAAAAATTATGTAATTGAATAGATGCAAGATAGATCCATTTAATGCCATACTGTGGAACACTCTAGGCAAATCAGAAAACATCTTCATGGCGGCAAGCAGGTTGCAGATTACCTACCTGTTCTACCTGTTGAATAGTACACCTTTAACTAAAATTGTTCTTATATTTTATTTTTTCCCTATAGTGTGATCAAAACCACACAAGGACCAGAAGAAGACACATCCTCCGGCTCCCTGCCAATAAGAAGTCAGCTTGTCCAGATCTCATCCAATCAGAGCTTTGCATTCAAAATTCTACCTGCTTCACATATGAGTACAAAGTGTCAGGTACAAACATTGTACTGTATTCACCTTGTCTACATGTTCATATACTATGTTTATTTGAATTCAGTGCATCCTCAGTAAGTCCCTATGCACTGTGTATGTCCTGGCTGATTGGGTGCAATGGAGGTTACAATAACATGTGTTGAGTATAGACTTGAATGCTTTTTTGATTGCAGACTGGAGCACTTGCCAGCTAAGTGAAAATACTATCTGCGGGCAGGGTTCAAAAGTGCGGCGCGTTGACTGTCTCCGCGGTGACGGAAAGATGGTGGAGGCGCACAAATGTGAACAGGTAATATACAATCAGTTCCTAGTCGAGCGTTTACTATTGTGATTGGACCTCATGAAAACCCACTGTGAATACTATTATTTGGTCGGTTATGCAGATAAATAATGGCTTTGGGGCCCACACTGAGAAAATAAAATGTGTTACACAAGGGATGGAGTGTGGAGTCTGGGTGTTTGATAAGTTATCTGTTAGCAGAGGCTTTTTTCTGCTGTCCGCATATATGTAAAATTATTTCAATTACTACTTCAGTTACCTAGTCAGTATTACTACATTTGGTGGTAAATATTTATGATAATCAGCCAAGTGGCAAAATTACAGGAAGTAAGCGTAGACTTTATAAAGAAGTGGATAAAGTCAGTGTGATGTCACCCAGAAACCTCATTTGGACTGGCACGGTTCGCTTGGGGCCGCCTTGGACTGGAATCGCTGGGTGGGGGTCAGCCCAAGCTGGGGAGCGTTTCATTTACAAATGGCTTGGGTCGCTTTTGAGCGTGACACAGGTCTATCAAGACACACCCAAAGGCATAACGTAAGTCGGCGACACCACAAGGGGCAGGACAGCTATAAAAAGAACGGTGCTACAGAAGAATCAACACAGATCAACAGAGGCACAACAATGAGCTTGCAGGGGTTGGGACTGGATACACCTCCACCATCGCTGAAGGACCAGCAGCATACCAGTAACAGCACGTGTGATATTTCTTGGATAAACAATCATCATTAAGATAAACAGATATAAAAATAAAATTATAGTTTCTCACCATACGTGGACTTGATCTTGTGAAATACCGCCATATTTCCATTGATGGCAACTCATATGTTGAGCCAATGTGCCACTCCCATCAAGATGAAAAAAATAAATATATTTGCAGTTTATAATGCAACTAGCATTAGCAGACCCCAATTCATTAAATAAACATAGATTAAAAGGCAGCATAGAGGTGCAGATACAAGAAATAAATGCAAAAAACTGATGATAATCCAGAATTAGTTTAGTGTTTACTCTATCTTTAGCTTTAGCCTCGTCTCACAAAGCCACAAACTTGGAATACTAAATGTCTTTTTGTGATTCGCTGAAGTCAGCCTTATGAGAGTACATTTCAGGTACAATTTAAATGTTATTAAGTTAATATTAGTTTTGTTGAGGTGACGTCAGTTGTTCACGTAAGAGAACCCTGTCCCTGGAGCCGTACCTGGAGCATAGAGACACAAGCCGGTAAGAGTTGCCGCTGGCCCTGTAATGACTGCGTGGGGGCGTGACTAGTACCACCCCCTGCGAGCCGGTCCCAGGCCCCAAGTGTTCCACACTCTTTGGGAAGGTAATGCCTCCAGTGGACCACTTTGAACTCCTTAAAGGGGTGTACCAGCCCTACGGAAATGAGGCTATAGCATTTTGCTAATTTAGAGCCAAGATACATATTAGAAATTCTGACCGCTGGTTTAGCAGGGAGTGGGTGCTGACAGCATACAGAATAATTATACAAAAAAACCTTGAGCTTAATCTTGCAGGTTTGTGGACCCAATCCCAAGCAAATAATGATAAGGTTCAACATCTGTTGATTCCTATTTTGGATATTTCTTTCCAAAATCGTAGATCTTCCATAGCGTTCCATAGGCCCTTGCCAACCATGAGATTATGACATTATCAAATTCTGCAACATTAACGCAACCTATTCCAGGGGAGAACTTGTACTTAGAGGAACAACTTTAGTTATCAAGTGTGGGATAAGTGAAAGAAATAAACTTGAGTGATCACGCTCCATCTTTAAATAGTGGGATTTAGAGAGAAGAATAGCTCACAAAATAAACCCATAAACTTAACCTCTCTTTTATTTTCAGTTTTTAAGAATTTATCGCAGTTCAGGCAGGGGATTTTAGCAAAGAGCTTCAAAACAGACATCTTGTACAACACCCATTTGATCTCTTATATCCACAATCCTATTACACCTGATGGAAAGGACTACAGGGATAACCTCGGAAGTTTTAAGGAGCTTGAGAAAGTAACAAAGTGATTACAGCTCACAGAAATCTGGAGCTGCCACTACAGCTTAGAAGTATTATTTAGACTTAGGGACAATTTTACTGCTGGACACATTCTAAATAGTGTTGTGTATTATAGGATAATTGAGATTTAGACCTACTTGACCACACTAGACCAATCTAGATACATTAATCACAACCACTGAGGATGCAAGGACATAATAAAATAGTAACTACTTCAAATCCTAAGTAACCTTAATTAATGCCCTAATTCCTAACACCATGGAGATGTTATTGACTGAATATTATCTAGCATGGCATTACACATCTATCTCCAAAGTGTCAAGAGGTGACAACCCCAAGCCAAGTTACAGGTCAGCTCTGTGGAAAGGCGAGTCTACTCAGAGCAAGAATGCAGAGAGTAGAATATGTTGTAGACCATGTTAAGTATGTCCACTGATCCAAAGTTTGGTGGTTCTAATCCTGCTCTTGACATAAATATCATTGGTTAAGCGGTTAGATCCACTGACCCACAGTTTGGTGGTGCGATTCCAGCTCCCACAAATAAATACTGTCATTTTGTCCTTGGGCTAGACATTTAACCCACCTCACGTCTAGTGCTTGCATACACTGGTGTATGAGTATGTGTGTCAATAGGTGAGTGGTTCCTTGATGTAAAGTGTTTTGACTCTTCCTGAAAATGTGAGACAGGCCTCTACTTTGACAATGTTTAAATCCAGGTTCAAAACAGTTCTGTTTAGCTCTGTATTTGATTGAAATGTTTTTTGGGGGGGTTTCTGCACTCTTCTCTTTTAATGTTAATTTTATGATGATTATTTGTGATTATTTATGTTTTGATTTGTTGTATTGTGATTTCAATGTATTTTATTTTTTTTTTTATTCTGTAAAGCACTTTGAATTACTTTGTGTGTGAATTGTGCTATACAAATAAACTTGCCTTGCCTTACCTTGAGTGCCTTGAAAGTGGAAAAGCGCTACATAAAATGTGACCATTATCTTTTACACTTGTGTTACAGTTTGGCCTGCTCAACAACTGGGCCCTCTCTGAGAGCTGTGAGGTGGACTGTCCCGTCAGCTGTGTGCTCTCTGATTGGTCGCCCTGGGCTGGGTGCTCCCATAGCTGCGGTAGCCAAGGTAAAGTTTACTAGACCCACAGGACGGGCCATCGTTATAAGCTAACACCAGACAGCAAATCAACCACAGACAGACCATCTCCTCATTATTCCATCCACACTGGCATTCATGGAGTTGTTGAATAGTTTATGAATACATTTAAATGTATTAAAATATTTACTAGTATGTATAACATGATGCCTTATTATACATGGAAGCGTGGCATTACTTTTTAAATAATGTATATATACAGTATACAATTGCAATTTATATGAGTTTAACTGTTTAATTTATTCACATTATGTTAATTAAGGTTATTTTAAATAATTAATTTCACTTAAATTATAGTATACTTGTTGTGCATGTTTTAAAAATGCAATTAGTAATCAGTAAACTGGCAGAACAGTCTTCTGACCTCGCATATTGCGCCAGACTAATGACTTAGCCTGGATGCATACATTGTTCATCTCTTCAAGATTCAAAGTCTGTTATGTTATAATTAGGTCGAATGCAGTAGTTTATTCATTTTAATTTGTTTTCAGCTTCCATGTCTGCACGCTGTTAACCCCTTATTCAAAAAGATCTAGTTTAATGAGACAATGAATGTGTCTGTATTTCCCATTATATTATTAATATACTGTTGTTCTACGTTTATCTTGTGTTCTCATTCAGTATTGCTTTTACATCATTTGGTATCACTTTATAATAACTACACCTAAATCAAGCTTTAAAAAAAACATGAACATAGACTAAATATTGTTACAAATAGTGTCATGATACTAAAATTTCAAAACTCGATTTTAATACTGAGGAATAGACTCGATACGTTCTGGTACCAGGATGAGAATAATAAACACTCTTTATTTAGACAGTAGAATATAATTTGCAACCTTAAATAATAGCACTTTCTTTTATATTACCACCATGTGGCTTTGATGATCCCTTGATCTTTCTAAAGCAGAGGTACCCAAACTTTTTTCATCTTTTTCATCACTTTCTTCATATTAGCAAACTATTAATGTTTTTCGTGTAAAAGGTCGGTCTGATTTATGATTAAATTATCTTTAGACTGGAATGGACCTTTTTTATTTTCTAACACTCTTTTCAGTGCAAAATTAAAGCAAAATAGATATTTCTTACATACACTGCTTGGCCAAAAAAAAAAAAAGAAGTTGCCACCAAAAATAAAAAGGTCACACACTCGGTGGACCGTCTTTAGCTTTGACTACGACATGCATTCGCTGTGGCATTCTTTCAATAAGCTTCTGCAATGCCACAAGATTTATTTCCATCCAGTGTTGCATTCATTTTTCACCAAGATCTTGCATTGATGATGGTAGAGTCTGACCGCTGTGCAAAGCTTTCGCCAGCACATCCCAAAGATTCTCAATGGGGTTAAGGTCTGGACTCTGTGGTGGCCAATCCATGTGTGAAAATGATGTCTCATTCTCCCTGAACCACTCTTTCACAATTTGAGGTCAATGAATCCTATCATTGTCATTTTGGAATATGCCATCAGAGAAAAAAATCCATTGATGGAACAACCTGGTCATTCAGTATATTCAGGTGTCAGCTGACTTCACTCTTTGAGCACATACTGTTGCTGAACCTAGACCTGACTCGTACCTATAGGCTCATACCTATTAGCTTAGTTAAATCAAGGTGGCAACTTTTTTTTTTTGGCTAGGCAATGTATCTCATCATCCCTTTAAGGGCAAAATTAGACGCATTGGACGGCCAAGTTGGACCCACTGCCCCACTTTGGGCACCCCTGTTCTAAAGAAAGGTTCATTTCTGTCCTGTGAATGTGAATTTTTATTATTAACACCTGCCCCAATGAGCATCTAGTTTGACACTAGTTTTAGTATCGTTTAATATCAGATTTTTTAATACTTTTGACAACCCTAGTTACGAAGGCTTTATAACTAATTCATTAAAAGGTTAGGGTAAGGGTATGAATTAAGTAGTTACTAAGCCTGAATCATTCTTAATTAACAATTTGCTTTATAAAGGCTATTAAAAGTGTCATTATCCTAAAGTGTTACCATTTTGCTCCAATTTACTTGAAAACACTGTTAGCAGGCATAGAAAAGACTAAACATTTATTTCCATACCACTTTTCTTGCATCTTGTGCATCTGCTCCAAGCATCACCTCTCTGTCATAACTGAAGCAGATGGAGGACACTAAACTTTTACTTCGCTTTTCAGTTCAAAACTCCGTAGGTGGCAGCTGTTGATACCGCTTCTACTTCCCCAAACTCGCCCCCTCCCTCTCCCACAATATTAATGACACACTTGAAGCAGGCACTTGTGTTGGAAAAGCCCGTGATATGAGCGTGAAGTGCTTGGCTGACACATGATGTATGGGGTGTAGCACTAATTCCTCTCTGTCACCGCAGAGATATTTCCAGGGGTAAAGAGAAAGCCAAGACGCCATTTCCCCTGTGAGTAACTGATCATCATTCATCTCCCTGGCTAAGCGTTTATTAACTGGTATTTTATGAGGCGTTTGTGTATTCACGTTGATGCATTTGGTGTGCCTTGGCCCACGTGCCTTTAGTCTCTAGTGTATAAATATCACTGCTTTTTCACTCAGCTTTCATTCATCAGCTATTTGTCATCCTCACAAGGCAAAATGTCACAGCTTTTCTTAGATCCACGCTCGCAGACGGATAAGGGTCTAGCGTGACCATAGTAATCGATTTATTGATGGAGATTGCCTGTTGTGATTGATGCATTGGTCTCGGTGTTGTAGGTCAGTCGGTGCGCTCCAGGAGGATTTTACAAAATGCCCATGAAGAGGGTCGCCCATGTCCCAGCCAGCTCACCCAGATCAAACCCTGTCCCATAAGGCCCTGCTATACCTGGGTACTGAGTGACTGGTCAGACTGCACTGTAGAGGTATGACTACAAGATATCTGTGTAATCCCTTGGTCATCCAGGTTTGATCCATAGTAAAAGAAAAATTTAAATTTGTCAACTGGACAAAAAGTTGTAGGAGTGAAAATGTTTCACTGCTCATCCAAGGCGCTTCTTCAGGTCTGGTCAGATTATTGGTAGACACTGCTTTTTATCTATCTGAAGGGAGGAGCTAGCTACTCTGAAACTAACAGTGTGCTGATAGGTATGGGTGCCCTCACACCTATTAGCACACTGATAGGTGTGAGGGCACCCATTAGGGGCCTGAATGATTATGTTAAGTATGGCTCAGGCACAGTGCACACTTAGTGGACCTCAGAAACTATAAACTATAGGTGTGTTACTTTCAGTGCAGCTATCGCCTCTGACCAGAACTGAAGCAAAACATCTTCACTCCTACAACTTTTTGTCCAGTTGACAGATTTGATTTTTTCTTTTACTATGACTACACAGTACTTTTTTCTACATTTTTCTAATTACAATTGTGCTTACACAGGATTTTCACCATGAAAATATATTAAACGTGCACTATGTAACTTTTCTACTGGAGAATATGTCACCTGCTTGTTAATATTTTGCCATGAATATTCCACTGTTTGTTTGTTTGTTATACTTATATGTAGCATCTATTCAATTACAATTACAAATTAAAAGTGGGATGTCGCTCTGCACAGATCTCAGTTGTAACTCGGCTGGCAGCGTCACCTGAGAAGTTACATGTCATATAGTGGAGCATTCGAGGTAAAGCATGGAGACAAACAGAAATGTTATATAGTGCACCTTTAAAGAATGAAATGTTGATTATGAATTCTACCGTATAATTCAACACAGTATTGTGCATGAATTGTGCACAATGATCAGATTTAAAGTTCTCATATTATGCTATTTTCTGGTCTATGTTATAATGTTGTTTCCTTGTCAAAAACATACTTGGAGCTGTGTTTTGTTTCATTCACACATATATATATATATATATATATATATATATATATATATATATATATATATATATATATATATATATATATATATATATATATATATATATATATATATATATAACAAATCCTGCACATTTAGACTGCATTCTTCTCTCAAACAGAAAACACTCTGCTCCACCTTGTGATGTCATGTGATAATACAGGAATTGCTTCATTGTGTTTTTAAACTCCATACACTTTCACTAGAATCATGATGATCATGGATGATTTCAGCCCTGGAACTTCCCATTTCTACTAAAGGTAAAAGGTAGCTTGAAAACTACCGCTTCATGACATCACAAGGCATAACAGAGCATTTTGCATGAAACAGAACACAACTCCAGGTATGTTTTTGATGAGGTAACAACATTATAACATGACTTAAAGCTCACGAGAGTCAATTTTGTGCAATATAGGACCTTTAATAATAATAATGTTAAAATGCATTGCTTTCTCAGGAAAATCATTGTCACTGCTTTGACAATAATGATGGAACAAAGGGTTTTTGACAACAATTCACATTACACTTAAAATCAATTACTAAACGAGCTTGAAGTGCACCTGATTCAGAAAATATATATATAGTCAAACACTGATTGAAGCACTTATTGACCAGCATTTCCTTTCAATATTCTTAAAAATTAAAAGTTATTTTGATTTTTAAGTCTGTCTAATTTCATTCTAATTTAGTTCAATCCAATTTATTTTTATATAGCCCGAAATTGCAAAAGAAGTCACCTCACGGGGCTTAACAAAATGGTTGATTTAAGCAGCAGAAAAAGTTTGAAAATCAAACAGGAAAATAGTCATCAATCAAAAGACAAGCAAATTTACCAATTCACTGGAAACAAGCAAGCTGCCCCAATTTCATCTCTTGTCTTTAGACCCTCTCTTGTTGAAATATATATGACAGATTTTTTTGTACCATTGAAACATATATCTATTTTGGTTGTTTATTCATTCTGGAAAAAAAAATCTAGAAAAAAATATTCTTATATAAATTATAAAGGAAAGCACATTATTACCAAAATTCTGCATATAAAGGAGAAGGTCTGATTTTTATATTAGCAGCATGTACTTGATACCTATTAACCTCACAAATAGCCCACGTCTCTTATTATATCCAGGTTAATGGGACGCATGCTGTCCTTGTGCTGTGTCTGTGCAGGGAGCAGACTGCGGGGAGGGCGCTCGCAGGAGGAACCTGTCATGTGTGGTACATTTGGGGGACTGGCCTGGGACCATTGCTCAGCCCGTTCCCCCGGAGCTGTGTGGGGATGCTCTCAGGAGGGCCGTGCAGCAGGAGATGGAGCAGCCATGTTTTGTCCCCTGTCCAGGTAAAGACATAGTCATTAATGTGGTGTTAAAGCTGCACTAACTTCTGTGGAAGGTTCCACTATCTATCTATCTATCTATCTATCTATCTATCTATATATCTTGGATTTATTTTATTGCACTTTTGTGCTTGAAAAACATACAATCTTACTGGCAGTGGGGTCACCTCTCCAGAGATTTCTTGACCTGGTGGCATCTACTGCTTGTCTCCATGGAGATATACACAATCAATGCCATACTGTGAAACATTAACGGCAAAACAATAAAATTTCCATGGAGACTAGCAGGCAATGGAGACAATGGAGACTGAAGAAAAGTTACGTGGTGCAACCTGAAGCAGAATAAATTTGAAATATCTAATGCTTTTTATGTTCTGACCTTGGTGAGCAGACTGCGCAAAACGAAATGTCTAAAAGAGCTCAGGCTGTTTTGAGAGTAAAACGTGTTTGAGCCCAGTTTAGTCAGCTTGCTTCACTCCTCTTCTAGTCCCGGTTTAGTCCTGCTTTAGTCCCGGTTTAGTCCTGCTCTACTCCTGGTCTTGTCCGAGTCTAGTCCTGGTTTAGTCTAGTCCTGCTCTAGTTCTGGTTTAGTCCTGGTTTAGCCCTGGTCTAGTCCTGCTTTAGTCCTGTTTTAGTCCTGGTTTGGTCCTGCTCTAGTCCTGCTCTAGTCCTGCTCTAGTCCTAGTCTAGTCCTGGTCTAGTTCTGGACTAGTCCTAGTTTTGTCCGGGTTTAGTCCTACTCTATTCCTGGTCTTGTCCGGGTGTAGTCCTGGTTTAGCCCTGGTCTAGTCCTGCTCTAGTTCTGGTTTAGTCCTGGTTTAGCCCTGGTCTAGTCCTGCTCTAGTCCTGCTCTAGTCCTGCTCTAGTCCTGCTCTAGTCCTGCTCTAGTCCTGCTCTAGTCCTGCTCTAGTTCTGGACCAGTCCTAGTTTTTTGTCCTGGTTTAGTCCTGGTTTAGTCCTGCTCTAGTCCTGGTTTAGTCCCGGTCTAGGCCTGGTTTAGTCCAGGTCTAGATCAGGATTCAACCCAGTTAAATCACAACTTGAATGTAATGTTGTGTGACAACATCAGAGAGGCACATACTGAGGTGAAATTATGATTATATGGGAAAAGAGCATTTATTATCATTCTAATATTTGATCATATTTTTGGCCTGGCCAGTTTCTTGTGAATAGCACTTGACAAAAAATTTGTGAATGTGTAAGTTTAATTGAAATCCCTACAGTGAAAGCATTTATTTCCCCTATTCCTATGTATAAACAGTTCTAAGATATAAATAGACAAATGTGGAAAATGTGGTAGCACTGGCGCTCCTTGTAGTTACGTAATCCTTCTTGTTAATGCCTTTACCAAAGACAGGGTCCAAGTTAGCTAAATATACATTACCTGATTGATGAGTTTGATTTTTGTGCACTGGATCATGTATCTGGAGATTGTGAACGAAATAAAGCATGAAAAATAATTATGTTTTAAACAAAGCAATTACTGAATCACTGCTGAGCGCAATCACTCTTGTCTATGACCAGGCAAATGAGTGACTCTGGGGAACTGAAACAAATGCTCACCACAAAGAGAGCGCACCTACGTGTAATTATTGAGCAAAAAACATGGTTACAGCTTAGGGATCTCGGTTTCAAAAACAATTATAAAAGTGGAACAGCGTGAAACGTCCGAGCTGCAGGGACTGTCCTTTTAGCAGGCAAATCAGCTGCAGCATGGATCTTTTCCAAATTACCTCCAATTATATTTGAGATTTGTGAAGTTCGAATCCTCTGTAGAGATTTGTCAGGCTTCACAAATACAAATTCACTTTGATCTCCCGGACAATAGTCTCGATGGGAAATCGTAGAGTTATGCTTGTCAAAGCATGTGTGTGTTGTGTTTTTTTTTTTTTAACTGGCCAATTTGAACAGCAAAGCACAACTGGACTAAAGCGAATATTGATTATTACTGTGATTATTTAGTGACAGCCACAGGGGAAATCAACTGGACTATTATCTAAAAAAAACATTGCAGAAAATAAACAAAGTGACTTACTGTGTCATTTACTGTGTAACGTTTCTGGTTGTGGTGGTGGTGGGCCTTTGGGCACGGGTATCACCTGCTTGTCTCTGTAGCAATAGATATGTTTAATGCCAAACTGTGATGCATTCCAGGCAAAGTAATAACATTTCAATATAGACAAGCAGGTGGTGGACCCTCCAGACAAAGTTATATAGTCATAGCCAGTGGTAGAAGAAGTACTCAATTGTGTTACTTTAGTGAGATACCAGAGCAAGAAATATTCAATTAAAAGTAAAACTTTCACATGGAAAAAAAAAAAAAAAAAAAGTATTAAAGTAACTGTTTAAAATGTACTTAAATAGTAAAAAGTATGTTGTGCAGATTTTAAGATCTACTGAACCGTCTAATGTAGTGATTCTGATAAAGCCTTGTGCTGAAGTTTGTTTTTCCTAGCTGTTTTTGTTTGTATATGTTGGTTTGCACAAATGTGTTAAAAATAAACCCCCCATTCTTTTCAGCTGGTCTCAGACAAGAATAAAAAAATAAATAAAAATACTTTATCCACTTTAAAATCTACTTAAACACAGATACCTACAATGTATACTTAAGTAGAGTACTTTACTACTTTTACTTTGTTACATTCCACCACTGGTAGTAGCAGTATCAGTATTCAGTATTCAGCAGTATTCACTTTACCATTTGGTGTATTGTTTTTTTCACTCCTCTGTTGGTGGTGGTAAGTTACTACTTTTGCAATTCTTGGAGTGAAACCAACAGTCTTCTATTCAGTGAGTAAGGACAAAGAACCTATGAAAACTTCATACTTCTGCTTTATACTATATTAAATTAGTCTCTTACAGTAGTACAGTAGTAGACCTTGAATCAGCACACTGCTACAGGAAATGATGAAAGTGTTTTTGTACAAGTCTTAGGGCAAAGCTTTGTCTATTCTGTATTTGAACATTGTGAATTCTTACTGAGGTAGTCCAAGTCTATTAGAGCAGACATTAATTATTTAAACAGTAAACAATCATCAAATGCCACATCCAGAATGACTCTATTTTGGCTTTTTTCTCTTTAACGAAAACACACCCAGGTTTAATGAACTTGACTCTCTGAAAATGTCATGTTATTTTCTAATTTTAATAAAACCTTTTACAGAAATAAAATAAAGCCTTTTCTCTCAGTTAAAATTGACTCATTTAAGGCATTTTCTTTCTTAATCATCATGTCATCATGTCTGTTTGTCAATGTCACTTACAACTTAAATCATTTGCTAGACTTCTGAAATTTTGGCAAGAGTAGTAAGAAAAGCAGAATTATGTAAGTAGTAGCTGGTAAGTAGTTATTAGTGAGTTCATTTTTACATGTATTACTTTTGTTTTATATATTTACAGGTTCACTATATAATTTCACTTTTTTCTCGTCTCACATCTGCTTGTCTCTATGGAAAATGTATTGCTTTACCTAGAATGTTCCACAATATGGCATTAAACTTAGAAAATCTCAGGTCTAATCTGCGGAAAGGCGAACCAGCTCACAGTAAGAATGCATGTTTCTGAAGATATTTTTGGAGCAATATCAACACAGGTAATGCAGTAAAATATATACATTTAATGCCAAACTTTGGGACATTCATGCCACAGTAATAGCATCTCCATGGGGAAAGGAGGATTCTGGCAGATTCTCCGCTAGAAAAGTTACATAGTGCTCCCTTAAATAACAGCTATGTTATTTCTCCAATCTATACAATGTCCTTCTGCTATAATATAAACATTATATATTATTAACAGATCTGCTCTTGTGAACCTTGTCCTCCCTGCTCTCTCCATCTCTGCTCTGATATTGCTGTGCTTTTCTTTCCCCCTCATCTATCTCTCCTCTCCGCTCTGATCCCTGATTCATCATTGCTGTTTGACTATCCTGTGTTCTTGGCTGTGAATCTCGATGGGCTTGTCCTTATATGTTTGGGGAAGGCCTGTCTGTACCTTTACAATGCACTGTGGACCTGCTACGTTTGTAAAGAAAACGCTGTTTTGGTTTTGGCTTAGTCTTGTTTTAGATCTGGTTTTGTACTTTTTTTGGAGGTGGCTTATTCAAGTAGCTCAAGAGTTGTAAAGAGACGCAGGAGCTTGGATGTCTAATGCAGGTGAGGGTTTTTTTTTTCATTCACTCAGTACACAGTGGCAGTATGGTCTATGGTCATCCTGCCTATGTTTCCATTGCAAGTGTGTTATAATGTCCTTGGTAGGGCTGTGCTATGGCAAATTCACACAAGATGTTGTAATTAGTTTTTGCTGATTAGAACTGGTTTAGAATTGATTTGATCCTTTGTTTATTTGTGTTCTGACCACACTTTTGCACACATTGTATCAAAATCAGGGTTAAAATCAAACTAAGTCCTGAACTAAAAACCAGATTAGACCAGAACCAAACCATGAAAACATTAGGACTAAACAAGGCTGAGACAATTTCTTTCTGATTTAAACCTCATTTAGCAATTTTCTCACAGTTTATTCCTGGTTTTACCACATCGAGTTTCAGTCCTGGAAGAAGTACTACATTTTGTTACTGAATTAAAAGTACAAATACTGGAGCAAAAAAAAAAAAAAAAAACCTCAAGTAAAATATCACATGAAAAAAACTACTTAAGTAAAAGTATTAGTAGTAAAAGTACCTGTTTGAAAATGCACTTAAAGAGTAAAAGTAAAAAGTATTTTGTGCAGATTTTGAAATCTAATTAAGTTTCAAGTGTATTGAATCTGATAAAGATTAAACTAGCTGTACAGACATCTAGTTGTACAAGGTCTACTTAGGGGAGGGTTGGCCACCTGCTTGTCTTTATGCCATGGAGATGTTATTACATTGTCTGGAATGTTCCACAGTACTACTGGTCATATCTATGGAGATGCAACAGGGCTCACACAAAGCATGTATGTATCCATTTATTAGACCTCATTTTACACTTGTTTTCTTCCTGCTTACTTCAACTCTAACCAAATCTAGTTCTAATCTAGTTTCAGTGGTGGAAGAAGTCAGTCCAGTTAAAAATGTAGTGGAGTAGAAAGTACAGATACCCACTCTCAAATGTAGTGAAGTAAAAGTAAAAAAATACCCACTTTAAAAGGTACTTAAGTAAAGTACAGATACCTAAAATGTATACCTAAGAGCAGTACTTTACTACTTTTACATCGTTACGTTCCACTGCTGTCTAGTTAAGACCCGGCACAGCCCTTGTTTTATTTCTATGGTTATTACTATACATCCAGGCTCATCTATTCAAGGTGTACAGATATTGCTCTGCTCCCACTTCCTCTTCCCCTACTACAGCATGCTCCTAAGCACAGTGAGGGCTGATGGAGTGGATCTCTGTCTAAGATGAAAGATAATGAGATGCGCTCATAGACAGACACACACTAATGGCCATACGAGCTGGGGAATCAGACTGGAGCTGGCCATATTAACACAGCAAGATGTCCCTGCTACGAATGACAAAAGATATTAACGCCTGACCTTCAAATGAACCAGTCAGGGAGCTATTTGTACAAAATGGAGTGGGGAGGTTTCAATATGTGGTGTGTGTAATACTTTGGTAAGGTACTAAGATTTGTACTGGTGGTAGTTCAGTGGATTGTTATGGGAAACAAATTGAAATTCAGTCAGTTTAGGCAATTTTATATCTGGTTAATGCTTTTAGACAATGTTAAAGTCTGAATACAGGTTAATTATGCTTAGGTCATGGGTTAGTTCTGTTATAGTTCTGGTTTAGACCTGGTTTAGAGACCTTCCTTCATTCTGTTTTGGGCCCAGACTTGATTTGTTCTATTCTAACCCTTGTTGAAGTCGTACAGGGTCTACTTGTTGGTGCACTAACATTAGGGGAGGGTCAGCCAAGGGGAGGGTTATTGCATTGTCTGGAATATTTCACAGTATGGCATTTAACACTTCATAGGCATAAACGTGTCAGCATGCTAATTTACTGGTCATATCTATGAGGACACAAAGAAAGCATGTTTTTTTTTCAGGTATTTTTGATGAAAAACCCAACTGGATACATTTAAGGCTATAGGATGGAACATTCCAGACAAAGCATAAACATCTCCATGATGGACCCTCTCCAGAAAAGCTACGCAATACACCTTTCAAAAAAAAAAAAAATCCTATTAACTCACCTTTTTGTGGTTCTGTAGTCTTGATGTTTTGTTCATTTTATTATTATTATTATTTTTTTACAAGTTAAGCGCAACTGCTCTTTTTCTAATGCTCTCTTGTCAGATTGCAGATTGCCGTTTCCAAATCATGTTAACATCTTCTGGAGTTGGAAAAGGAAAATCTTGAGAATGGCTGCTTTGGAACAATTCCCAAACCAAATGACATTGGGTGTCTGCCTTACTACACGCCAGACCTAATATTGTATAATTTATGGTCCTAGGTGGTCTATTACTACAGAATACCCACTGGGTGTTGTCTGTAATAGGTTTGTGCATTTAGTACATTATCAGGGGCAGAAGTGGGCTGGGGCTGCTTTCGATCTGTTTTAAATGTTTCTAGTGCCGGCAGGGGAGCCAGCAAAATGGTCCCTGAAATGAGCTTGGCAAGGTGAATATAAGCCACTGCTCGATCGTCATAAGAGAGGGAAATTAAATATAAAGTGTTTTGTTTTTTTTTTATTGAAGGGGAAGAATTTGAAATTTCACATATCTGAAAATGTTAAAGGTGTTTTACATATAATACATATAAATGTGCTTCTATTTGAACCTTTTGTCCAAAGTTATTTTGTAATAAAACATGTGGAATGCAGAATGAAAAAGTTCAGTTGGCTCATTGGATACTTTACCCAGGTTATGTTGCAACTCTTACAAGAAATAGACTGTATAACTTGCTAAGCCACTCCTTTACCATTTTTACATTCTTTAATTTTGTTTAAATTACACTAAAAGGGTTTAGATCTATATTATCCAACAAAAATATAGCCTTGCAAACTGGTCATAGCACTCAAGTCAGATTTTTTTTAATCTCATGCAAAGACAAAAACTGTCCCTCCGATCACCTCCAGTTACTCATTCACACGTAACATTCATATCTTGGCAAGTTTGGTGAAATGTCATGCCCAAGGACATAGAAACAGTACACCATAGATAGAGCTGGGTTAGAAATTGTCAACACTCTAACCTTTGAGAAAATATTGGTCATTCTAATGTCCAATATCTGACATGCTTCCCTCCTTTGTATTTTCTAGGAGACTGCCATCTGACAGAGTGGTCCACCTGGTCGTCATGCCAACTCACCTGCGTCGAGGGGCGGAGTTTTGAGTCAAGTGGACGCCAGGCACGCTCCAGAGCTGTGGTCATTCAGGTCACTGAAAACCAGGCCAGCTGCCCACACCAAGTCTTTGAAACGCAGCCATGTAAAGGTAACGACACAATGGCTGCTATTACAGTGTGCTCACAAACTGTTCAATATTGAAAATGACCACTGTAAATTGGTCATTTTTTGCAGTAAATTACAATCTAGCATAGATTGGAGTACATAAAAACTAAACACACGAAAAGCCATTGCATTGAAAGTATGGCATATTCAAGTGTATCATTACATTTTATTATAGCTAACAGCAGCAATGTCAATTTTAAAGACCCATTTCATATCTGCCTTTGTTTTGTATGTAGTCCAAAAAAGTTTTCTAGCCTCTTGCTGCCAGCTCTCTCACCCCAACTCGTTTCAACCCACCAGTCACAACTGTCACTGCCAAAAAATAGTGTGCTTTTGAAGCTCTACATATGTTACTGTGTAAATTCACAATAGATATATAGTATTTTCTGAAAAAAAAAAAAAAAAGGGTCAGTATGAAATGTGTGCAATGTCATGTGTTTACTGTAAACTATCACATGAGATGGTTATGTAAAGGTTGCACCTTGACACGAAGATGACATGCAGAATTCTCCCAAAAATAGAGGGTTGCAAAATATTTTAAATTTAATCCAGGGCTATGATTTTTGGTACACATCATCTACCTGTTATCGGGACAATTCTGAGGAACATCCCCAGTCCTCTATAACATATAGAGAGGAATCTGAAGAACATCGAGGGTACTTAAGCTACTACTGGGACAGGGTTGAAGAACATTCCCTAGCTCCTATTTGGAGAAGTTTGTAGAACATTCAAGATTCTCTCAGATTGATTATGCCCCATCTGCCCTTCACATACAAGTGAGAACACCATCATTCTCATTTTGAGGAATTATTGCACAGTATTGGATGAACTGCAAAATGTGTCAAACTTAAAATAATACTTTCTTATTGTTAAAATGTCATTAAAATAAATTTACGTTAAATTTATCAAAAATCTCTTACAGCAGCTTTAATTTAAAATACAAGGTATTATCCCACTTAACCTCCTGAGACCTGGCATACTCATATGTGGACACACATTTTGGGTGGTCTAGGCCACAATGCAAATTTTTAGAAGAAGAATAACAGCAACAATGCAAATATATTATATATATATTCATTTTTAACAGTTTAGAATGTTTAGAATATTTTATTTATTTATTTTTTTTATTTTTCTTCCTGCTCCTGTCAGCAGCTCTTCACACGAGACACATTGTTCCAAGAAGAATGATTGTTTCTCATTTAGCTTTTACATTCAGGACAAATGTTGTTGTTTTCAGAGTCTTAATAAATAGGTTTTGCAAATCATTATTCAAATGTTTTATCAAAATGATTAAAATGTCCACATATGAGGACATTTGATTTACATTTTTTTTTTCATCAGAATCTACATTGTATTTACACTGGTCCCACATCTGGTCCCAGTCAGCCCAAATAACAAAGACAAATTAATAAAGCATGTCATGCAAGAGTTCGGGTCTCAGGAGGATGAAACTCACTTTTTCATGTACACTTCGACATTTTTTGACTTGATCATGCCAAAGCACTCCAAATGAAACATGAATGTCAAAATTTCATCTTTGAAAAAAATGTGGGCAATACTGGGTTAATTATCTCCTTATAAAACTCATGTAAGATCATAATTGCTAGGTACTTGGCAATTCATTTTAAAGCACTCAACTGTGAAATCTACTTGAATTTCAGAGCTGTATTTTAAAGTCTCATTTGGCTCTGCTTTACCCCTGTGTCCTATTCCCCTGCTGTCCAACACCAAAGAGCCATTCAGATCAAGAACGCTGTACTTTAGAAAATAATGAATATATTTAAATATATTTATTTCCATTTATAACTTACGCTTTATGGTCTCCTGTCCTGTACCTCCCACGTGTAACCAAATTAGCATCTGAGGAATGGGAATTTCTTTCTTTCACTTTGGGTTGTGTATTGAAGTAAAGTGGCAGGTTTAACAAGTATATTATACACAATTTTTCCCCCATTGGTTCCTTCCCTCCTGGTGCACCCTAATTTACACAAATTCATTCAAACTTTTCCTACAGATTTTTATTATGGAGTAATTTGTGACTACATCCTATTTGTAGCACCATAAGTGGTTGGATTTGATTAGTATACAACTATAGTTCATATAATTGAACTTACAGCCTATTTTGTTTATTCTATTTAAGGCATGAATAAACAGCAGCATAAAGTTTTCTCGGAAGGCCACATGATTATGGGTATTTATCATCAAATCATAGGTTTTACAAGTTATAAAATCTAGCATAAAATCCATCTTTCATTAAACGTACGCAAAATAAATGCCAAATAGATAGATGTTAATTCTGGGGCTACAGTAATTCATTGTAATAATTGTGACTAATCGAATACTAAAATAATTGTTGATTATTTTAATAATTGTCATTATCTGGAATATAAAGACTCTAAAACACATGGCACAAAGAGATTTTATCACAAAGACAGCAACATTGTTAAATCACAATGGTAAAAAATAATAAACACTGAGATCTGATGAATAATACATTTAAGATCTGTATTATTATTGTTGCCAAACCTCCTTGTTAAAGTCTGAACTGGTCAAATCTTAGAAGCTAAGCAAGACCGGGTGTGGTTGATGCTTGAATGGGAGACCAAAGTGGTTGAGTCCTTAGGCAAGACACTTCACTCGCATTGCTTAGTATGAAGGAAATTATGTGTGTGGGAGTGTTGGCAGTTCCACCAGTCTGCCCCAGGGCAGAGGTTAAACTGGCGGAACCACCACCGGGTATGGAGTGAATGAATAATGCACAAAATTGTATACCGACTTGGAGTGTCTAGAAAAGTGCTATGTAAGACTAATGCATTATTAATATAAATATGTTGTTAGTAGTTTACTTTTCGACAAATGGGAAAATAATTGCTGGCTTGGTGATGCCTATTTAATCCCAAAACGTGCAATATTTCAGCCAAAACAATAACCGCTCCACAGGGACAAGACCCCACCAGAAAAGCGACATAGTGCAGCTTTAAAGTTACTAGTTTGTTCTAGTGCTTATTAACTCTGTAAAAAGTCTCCTCTAGGCCACAGTGACACAGTGTCTTGTCTTGTAAGTATGGTGTGGACATGGGTTGTAGAATCGGTGGTTAATGTCTTGGGAGACTTGGGGACAGGAGGGATAGCTCTCCAACAGAAACGACTAATGAGACTGTTCTGGTGCTGTGCCTCTGCTCCAGGAGGGAAGTGTCACAGTTACCAGTGGAGGAGCGGAGCATGGAGCAACAACCACAGAGCCGTGTGGTGTCAGCGCTCCGACGGCGTCAATGTCACAGGTGAGCAACTGCACTGGTCTCCATCTGGTCACTCGACCAGATTTAGTATAGTACAAAGCATAACTGTGGTCTAATAGACTATTCTATCCTCTCTTCACTAAAGTCAACTATTAAAAATTGTTCTTGTAGGAGTTTTGTTTGCACATTAAAGTAACACTGTGTAACTTTCTGGAGGTGGCACATCACCTCCATGATTCCATGAAAATAGAATTAAAACCATACTTTGGATCATTCTTCATGGAGTTACACACTTTTTGTGCAATAGTATGGAAAATTCTCGCCAAAGGAACAACATGTTCATGGAGACAAGCAAGGGGACACCTCTGAAAAATCAGAATTGTTTATTCTTTTCCAAAATCATGCAGCACATTTTTTCGCCTAGAACATTTATATTGCATTTCAATTATATTTTAGCTACCGATTTGGACATGTATTTAGCATTGCAAGATAGGTCCAGGGCCTTCGTCTTTTGCTTCTGGATTACTCAGGGTTGAACTTATCCTTTGTCTTTTGCAATTTTTTATGCATAGACACTCACAATTCTTTGTTTTGAAGAGACCTGTGTGTGATTTTGCACAATGCTATAAAAACCTGCCTACCTTTCATTGCAGCTCTGCAGGCAATGTCCCAGTTCATGTGCCTCTTGCTCACAGCGTAACAGTGTGGACCGCTAAAGCTGCATGGATCCCCTTTTTCTCTTTTCACTTGGCCAGTCAGATATGTGCGATTAAGTCAAGCTACCATTGGCACGAAAAGTATAAAATTTCATTCTTGTTCATGTCGGCAAGAACGCCAATTTTCACTGGTTGGTGGTGGTGTCAGTGCACTCCCATTTTAGCTGTGGAGGTAATTGGAGCTATTGTGGATTTAGACTTTTGCTGTTCATGCTGATTTAGTCGCTACAAAAGGGCTACTGCAAAGACAATGAATATTTTTAAAGCTGCATTGTAGTTGAATTTAGCCTATTTGATCTAGCTATTCACGGCGTAGGATCTATTGATCTCCCCTCTCCCTCTTAACGTAAGTAATCAATAAGGCAGGCTGAGCTCGGAGGCTTTCAATCCATATAAATATAATCATGTGTTTGTATTTGCCAGACATGTAGCAAGCATAGGCAACCGCAACAAATAGTTTCATAGGAAAGTGAAAATTAGGTAAGGTACTAGCTGCAATGTGATCTTGTCTAAGTACAAAACCCATAGGCACAACCTTAGGCATTATTCTTTGATATTTTGACATGTAATTTTCCACGTTGGAACTAAAATGTCAACAAATTGATCGAGGTATGTGATAGGTTTAACTGGGGCCATTCATCAGGTGTGACAGTGCATTCATTTGGTTATCAGTGATTAAAAACACAAGAGCTAAGATGTGTCTCTGCTCAGGGGGATGTTACCAGCAGAAGAAACCCACCACTATAAGACACTGCCATCCTCCATGCACCAAACCGTTTTCTCACTGCACTCCGGTAAGTTTGGTCTCTGTCAAATAACGGTAACTCCTTTGTAAATAAACAAATTATTATTATTATGATGATGATGATGATGATGATGATGATGATGATGATGATGATGATGAAACCAGTAAAGTGTATAGATTTCATATCCATGGATGTGAGCTCAGTGCCATTCAGAAATTTGAGAGGAGTGTGTGGGAGTGAGGGGGTCATGTTCTTGTTCTTAAAGTATTACTGCCCCTTAGAGGACGTTTGGTATAACTGCAACTAGAAATCTAAACTGCATGGACATAAAACGCATAGATGTATTTTACTCTATAATTAGTAAATTTCTATACATTACAATTTTATACATTATTATTATCATTAGTAGTAGTATGTTTATTTAACTGCAATTTAACTACATAACCATCCATTCATATTTCAAACCGGTGATATGGTCAAGAGATCAACAGCGCACACACACAAGATATTAACCATACACGCTATTTAAACAGTCTGTTAAAAAAAATTAATTTGAGTTTTAAGGTGCAATAGTTGTGAACACTAATTAAGTAGCACAGTTTAAACAATGGAAATAGCTAAGATAAACAATCGCTAGGTACACCAATGTAATACACAGGCACTGAGTTAGGTTTTGTTTTCTTTTAATTCGGATAAGCAGAAGAAAATGGATAGGTGGATGGATATTTTAAGAAAGTACAAAAATATGAAAAGGAACAAATGCTGACTACATTGTTTTCTATTGTGGAATATGCCAAAAGATAAACAGAATCATGTGACAAAAAAGGCCAAGTTCAGTGATGTCAAGTGTGAAGATATCACAACAGAACAATCTGTCACTCTGAATAATTGTATTTCTTCTCTATCGAATTAACACTATAAATGTTACAGCTCTTACCTTGGGCCATTGTCGATGTGCCTTGCCCTCCCTCTGGAAAATGAATGCACAGTGGTTTTACATTAGGCTACTATAGAAGAGATACATTTTGCGATACTGTACCTCCTTAAGTAACACAGTATTATGGAACAGTGTTATGTAATTTCTATTTTTCCATGCTATTATAGTCCAGATAAATGGAGGGTATCCAACATTAATTTTATTAATTAGTATTAACGCAGAGCACACGTTGATACAACGTAGGAAAAGCTATTGTACATCATACCATTTATAAAATCCTTACTCCAAATATTGTTCACCTATGAAGTACTATCATTTAATCACCATTTAAGAATTTAATGATAGCATCATGCCAAATGTCAGTCTTAACAAGTGTCAAGTCTTTCTTTTAAAACATCTTCAACATCTTTTTCTTTACACTTCCAATAAATCAGCTCACCCCAGAATCAGGCTGTAGGCGTCTTCAGACTAAATATTGTTTGGCCATGAATAACCACTATTTTATCATGTCAGATGTCAAGTAAAATGCATTCCATGTCTTTTTTTCTTTCAGAACACCTTTTACTCCACTATAAATATGCCACTCGTTCAGATAAATCAATCCCTCCAAAGATAGACTGCATGGGTGTAGCCTGGAGAGGGACGCTGCAGTTGGAACCTCTTCACAGCAATAGGAAATCAATGAATGGTCCTTTTTTCTGTTCTGACATCTCCCTGTGTCTTTTCCCTGCTGTTCTCTTGCAGAGCGGGGTGTGTGGGTGTGAGAGAGGTTACACTGAAGTCATGAGCTCGCACGGCTTCCTGGACTATTGCACCAGGACTCCGGGGGTGGACAGCTACAAGAAGGCAGACGTGAAGACCAATTCAGGGAGATACAAACCAGGTCCGGCCCAAGCGCAGGATGTCTTCAGCGAGTGGACACTGCGACCAGTCGGGCCAGGTACTGAAATGGAAATGACCTCCTCAGAGTGAGTGTTGAACCTCACTTTGGAGACCACATAGAGTAGGCGTAACTTATTTTGGTTAAGGTGGTGCACTGAAGTCTGGTTTCTGCTGGTATCAGAGGAGCCAATACATCAGCATATGGACTGCTTGTGTGGACTGCTAATAAACAAAAAAATGGGACGGTGGAAGTGCAAAATGTATATAACCCCCATAGTTTTAAAAATGGTCTTAATGCCAAGTTATTTGCAATATATTTTCAGAGTAAAACACAAAAATATAGTTGTTGACTGTAAAAAAGAAATAAAATTCAGTAACTCAGTTGGTAAAGTGTTTGTCCACTGATCTGAATCCTGCTCTCAACATAAAAAAATAAAAAAATAAAAAGGCTCCCACAGATGAATGCTGTTGTTGTGTCCTTGGGCAAGACACTTAACCGACCTCAGCCCCATTGTCTGTGTATGAATGTGTGTGTGAATAGGTGAGTGGTTCCTTGATGTAAAGTGCTTTGAGTGCCTTAAACGCGGTGATCACTGACCAGTTTAAATATATATCATATTTTCCTCAAGGGCTCAGTGACCTGTAATACAGAGTCTCATTTGTGTAACAATTTGGATCTGATTATAAAGAGCAAAATGAAAAACCAATACAATGAAACAATATAAGCTACAGTGACATTCATATGCAATGTACATTTTAAACAAGGCATTACTGACTAAGCCTGTAATCGTGTTGCATTTAAATATGAGCTAACCAGAATCTTGCAAGTGTAAATTATCATAAATCAATCATTACTTGCTCCGACTTCTGATCCAGCTGTAGGATAATGAATAATAGGTATACAGTAGGATTGTATGCTGGTAGATTTGCATTTTGGCTGTTTTATAAATTAGCTAATTAAACTGATGTAATATATTTTGTGAAGTTCAAAGATTTTTTTATGATGATCAGGATGGAGACGTTTCATAAACTCAATACATTGGCAAGTAGCATTTGAGAAGTACTAGCCATGGTGGACTATGAGCAAAAGGCCTTGTTATACCTGTCTACACTAAACAATGCCAGTGTCATTACTGACAAATATCGTCCATGGTAAAAATATAAACTTAGTTATAAAGATAAGAAAACAATAATCTGTTTGACTATGGGATGCCCATCCCCACTGTTCTGAATGTTCAGTGTATACACACTCATTTAAATGTGTTCTCTGTGCAGATGGCAGAGTGAAGATCTGGGTTTATGCTGTGATTGCTGTCGGATTTATTCTAATACTCTTCATTATTGCGTTATCCTTCCTGCTCTGGTATGTTAATTCATAAATAGTACATTCTAAAGTTTTGTTCTATTGTATTTCTTTTGCTGCTCAATTTATTTTGAAAGTTACATATTTTAGGCAGTACCATTATGCTACCAATTCAAACCCTCATTACTATCCATGTATTTCTTTTTTTTAAATTAAAATCCTTTTGTATCACTTTCAGCAAGCCGTCGCACTCCTCAAAAACAGCTGCCCCCCAGAAACCACTGAGTCTGGCCTATGATGGAGATATGGACATGTGAACGTACCTCATACAGAAGTGCTTTCAGGAGAGTATGGTCTACTACATACTACAGCGCCCCCTTGAGGAGGCTCTGCTGTGCTGTATTGCCATTTGAACTACAAAAATAGGGAACTGATAATTCAACAGTGTATCACAGCTGGGGAAAAGTTTTGCAGAATTATATCTGTAGCTGCTTTTCATGCTGACAGGATTCTAATGTAGACATTTTGAAATTTTGAACTATAGTTTTTTTTCTATTGTGACTGGTTGCAACATTGAAACTAATGTTTGGATCTAAAATGTCAAAAGCCTTGGCGTTGATCCATAAAAAAAAGATCTATAAACACTTTGTCCTCTGAACTCTCCGTAGAGAAGATAAAGAAGACTCCAGGAGTGAACAGTGACCTCTACAGGTGGATCAGTGCACTTGACTGGACTGTCTCATCAGTGTTGGACATTTGACCGAGAGAATGCAAACCGCCTTTTTTGAATTATGCCATATGCACTACATTAGTGCTGCTCCTCTTTTCTCTCAATGACTTTTGTAGTGTTTTAATTGTAATTTATGATGACTTGTTGCTGTCAGATTGTGTTGACACTGATTATGCCATAAGTTTTGCAAGTGTGGAAACCTGCTGATTATGAGTTTGCATTGAGTTAAATATACAGGATAGCAAAGCAGTTATAATTTACCCCATTGACAAAACATAGTTTGACAAGTGTATCATTGATCATTTGACATAAATACCAGCAAGACAGAGTTTTCTTACACAAGAGTTTATCAATTCAGTATTTAGTCACACAAAGAGAGCACATTTGGTTTATTGTTTGGTTCCATCTAGATCAGTGGGTCTGTGCCATGGGTAACAGTGATGGGACGGGGACGTCTTAAGGTGGTCACTTTTATTGAATTTCTTTCTCATAAGCCTTGGAAGGTACCAAAATATTTCCTGTGGTGAGAGGTTTTGAGGTTTGAGAACCATCAAAAAATATTATTCCAGATCCCAACACGGGTCAAGTGCTTCAAAGCATACCCATTCCTTTTTTTTTATTTCACAGGCCTGAAAGCACAATGACAGCAAATACCAAATATCATAGAGCACATAAAGCTAAAATGTTATAAGTATTTATTTATTTATGTATTTATTTGATTCTACATAAGAATCTACTGCCTGAACTTCATGCAAAAAACACAACATCTTACCATGCCAATAAATCACTCAAACATGTTTCAGATACAATAAAGTACTCCGTGATCCAGTGGAGGCATGACTCCCGGGACTGTTTTGGTTATAGCACAATTTTCATTTAACCCTGTGTTAACAGGAGGTGTGATGTTTTTTGTTGTGTGAGTTTGACGCATCTGAATGTATATTTTCATTAAGTCATTATACTAGTACAAATAGAGTTGTTACATTCCATAACAACTGTATGCTGTCAGCTCCTTGTATGTAGGCATGCAAGTTTTAGCAGAACATGCCCTTAAGTGACCTTGCAGTTTATGATTTGTTTTATTTCAAATCTTGTCCATTTGGGGAGTGATTGTATGGTGGAGAATTATAATAAAATTACCAGTCCAACTCCAAATACTAAATACTGGGTTTCTATTGGAGCAGATCCTAAAAGCCAACAATCTGTTCTCTCATTGTTTACAGAATCATGTGAATCGTGTTACTAATGTGTGTACATGGACAGCGAGACAAATGCAAATAAATTGTTGGATGCTGTGGAAATAAAACATTTCAGTTTTGGCATAGTTATTTGAGGCAGAGTACTCTAACCAAAATGCACTATGTAACAGCCATGGTAAGTGGTCCTGCAAATGCTTGTCTCCTTGCCGATGTTATTGCTTTGCCTGGAATGTTAATCATATTTTATTTCTAGTAATATTTTAACAGTTTATAAGTAAATTAAATCAAACATATCGGTAGCATTTATTCAATCACAAGTGTGAAAAATATCTACTCTTACTGCGAGTTTATATGCCTGTCCTGAGATTTTGAAGTTTAATGCCATACTGTGGAAAATTCCAGGCAATGCAATATTATCTCCTTGCAGATCAGGCAGACCCTCCACTAGAAATGTTATATATAGACATACAGTATCCTAACACTAAGAGAGAGAGAGAGAGAGAGAGAGAGAGAAAACAACTTTCAGCCTTGAAAAAGTAAAGTATTTCCTTATGATTGCATTCTTTATGTGTATTGTATGATTATTCTGCTATTATGACCATAACATTTTTTTATTTTTATTTTTTTTATTTTTTTTGTACTACAGTTAATATTGCTACTGCTGCTATACAATTGCTATTAAGCATGATAAAGCACAAGCATAATTCTAGTCACATTGGCCTTAGGTGGTGGGAGGGTTTTCTACTTCTGGTTCTACTTCCCTGAGCACATAAACAGCAGCTGCACGTACAGTAAGTAAAACTGATTAAGTTATTTTTTAGCCAAATTAAGTTTTCTGTCTGTTAAAAAATACAGTTCCGGCTGCATCTGTGGGTGTCATGGGCTCCATCCTCGCCCAATCAATGATGTATGCAGCCAAAAAGCACAAAGTCATCTTCCAGACTTCCTATTGAATTAGGTGATTTGTGCCACAAAAACAATTGTAACTGTTAAATACTAGAATTTATTAAAGTGTGGTAAGTGAGTTCAGATTACTTCAACCTTTTATGCTCAAAATGTGCTTTCAGTCTATTATCTGAATTATGACTTTCTTTCACTTATTTTTATTTATTTATTTATTTATTTATTTATTTATTTTGCATCATATTCCTATGTCATAGAAACCCAGTGCAACACTAGGGGTGTTACCACCACCTATTATGTAGTATGCTTCAATAATAACACATTCACATAATACAAATTACAAATTACAAAAAAAACAAAAAAAAACAAAAAAAAACACAAAACACAAAACAAACAATGAATCTTCAAAACAAAAATTATAAAAAGCTTGATTTCATAAAATTGGTCTTTACAATGTGCAGGCACACCAGTGTTACTAAAGCAACATAGTCTGCTCTCATCTCTTTACATACATTTGTTGGCTAATGTAACACACACAGGGTAATCAGAGGGCACTTACAATATAATAAACTTTTACTACTACAGTAGAGTAAGGGTCAATATCTATAACTGACCATAAAAAAGGTGCAGCTGGGTGAATGAGTGCATGTGTGTCAGTCAGTGAGTACAATACTACAACAATCAGTGTTCAGAAATCAGAAATAGAACAATGTTTATTGTCATTGTAAGTATGCTTGCTAAAAACATACTTTGAATATAAATATAAGAATATAAGACAGATGTTAAATACAATTTAGGCTACAGTGTGAACAGAAAAAACAGGTGATAGTCATTATGAGTTCATGAGTCCAACAGCAGAGGGGAAAAAACTCGCCCGAGGAGAGTGGCTCAAATAGTCCAGGGTATGAATCTATACTATGGGTATATAGACCTAGAGTATGTTTGACAAATGTCAGCTATGCGCACACACGGGAACTAACTCAAACTGAGCACAAGAGGGGGACATTACACTACAAACAAACCAAAAGTACTAACTTGGGCATAGTAGCTATAAAGGAAATCATAAATAAGCAAAACAAACTATAAAACCAACCTGTGCAAACAAAATGAGCAATCAAAGTACGTAATCTAAAGAACTGGTTAAGTGAAAAAGTTGGAGGAGAAAAATAATGCACAAAATGCTAAACTCATAAGTGTCATTAGCTTATGGCACTTTTGTTTTAAGCATTGCATTTTAATAGTGAATGCTTACAGTATTGGGTATAATCTGTTCAAATCAACCAGTGAAGCATTTGATTCTGAGGATTATAGTTACCTGTACGTTCTTATAACAAACCCATACTTCTCAAAGTAAATCATATCCATCATAACATACTTGCAAGTACAGTCAATATAACTGAACTTTGGCAAAGGGTGTAACTGTATTTTTGCTGTCACACAGTGCAAAATGACTTCTCCATGATCATGACCAATACCAAAAAGCCTTCCAGCTGTTTTTGGACAGCTCCACTGAACATCAGTCCATGAGAGACTTCATCCACAATGCTCTGCCCGACATACTGGCCAGGTAATGTGCTATACTCACAGGGGTTACAGACTGTACAAGGGCTCCTTTTCTGCACTGGGCCCTGGGTAAACAAGTATTCTTTACCCTTCCCATGGGTTCAGACTTTAAGTCAGGAACAAGTTTCAGTTTGAACCTTTAGCTCTGCCTACTTAGTGCTTTCTGACCACTGTGATACACACAGAAACAACTGTCAGGGACTGTGTAATGCAGTTGTTTCCCTTGATTCTTCTTAACAATGTGTCTGATTGGATGAAAAATTGTGTTTCTGTCATTAGCTTTTGTATTAGTTATTACCCATGAAAAAGCTATGTAAAATTAAAAGATTATATTTTAGTCTTAGTCTTATTTAGCAGTTTTTACCATTCAGTGCATGATGTAAAGCAGTGATGAGACTTACAGCTCTTTTAGGGGATCCAAATCTTTTAGATCAGTTCATTACAAAGAGCCATTAAAAAGACTGTCTCTTTTACTATGTATTTATATGACAGAAGCCAATGTGAAAAGTTATTATAAACTACTGAGAGACGACCAAAGATATGTGTTTAAAATGGTTCAAACTAAGAGTGGGAGCGTGTTTACCCTTTGAAATTATAAATAATCTAAGTAAATAAAACACTGCATTACAAAAATAATCTTTTAAAAATCTACTGTTATTATGCTTTGATGCATATAAAGCACTCACTCATGTCGCCTGCTCTGCTTCTGTGCTGATTATTGTGGTGGTTCAGCGTTAATCAGTATAAAAATGCACACAAATTAGAAAGAAAAAAGATTTGGTTCTTTTAAAAAATGAGATCCGGTTCTTGCCATTCACGTTAAGGAACTGTTCAAAAGAGCCGACTTGTTCATGAACGTCACATCACTAACCTAAAGGTCATATTCCTAGATAAGAACACATTAAAATCAGGTACAGGCCTTTTAAATCACACATAATATAGATAAATTATAGCAGCACTTTTATGGGATCCAAATCTTTTGGATCAGATCATTTCAAAGAGCAGTTCAAAAGACTGACTCTTTTTTTATATTTATTCATATGACAGAAGCCAGTGTGAGCACTCATTTTAACAATAAACCAACCACACAGAGAAATTATCAAGACTAATATTTGTTTTAAATGGTTTAAACTGATAGTGTGTGTGTTTACCCTTTCAAATTATGCATAATCTGAATTAAAAATTGATCAGCAACAATAATATTATTTTCAAAAACTGACTATTATCATGATGCCAAAAGAGATCCGTTCCAACCATTCACATTAAGGAACCGTTCAAGAGCCGACTCGTTCACAAACCTCACATCATGTCACATATTCTCAACCTTATCTTCCCCATGCAAAGGCTGATATGATTTATAATTATTGTCTCTTCTCAGTGTTGGCAACGGGAAGTCACAGCTAAATGTCATTAGAGTTGGGAGTGGGGCAGGTAAGAACTTGGAGCACTTTGTCTTGTGAACTTTTGCAGTACAGGTCTGTTAATTTAGTCAAGTGCTCTGCTGCAGACCGCTAAGGTGAACACTCATGCCCTAACGATCTGTGATAATGTGGTAATTAAATAACAGAATAAACAGACTGTATAGCCTGTTTACCCAGACTGTTCAAAGTGTATGCGTGTAAGTGTCTTCTTTATATAATATTTCATTTCAGTAGCAGGCTAGTACGTTAATGCACCTGAACTCAGCTATTTAATGTGACCCAAGCAGCAGTCTCTATACTGCATATAGAGAAAGTAGATGCAGAGTTTCCTTCTTGAATAATCCGCCTCTCACCCATGAGTGATGTTATCCTTCGTTTCAGTCAAAGTCATTCCTCTTTATAGCAGCAATCTAGCATGTTCTCTAATGGACTATAAAACCCATTAAATAAAGTCAAAACTCTCCTAAAGGTGTTGTTCAATGTGATAAGAGAGATTCTGCATCTGTCACCAAGTTCTGCTGTCTGGTTTACTTTGTGTTCACAGTTTTCTTTCAACAAAACCAAGAAGAAAATGACTTGTCAAAAGAAGTACCCTGTTTTTTTTTTCCTATTGCTTCAAAAAGAAAAGCATTACGGGAGTGACAGGCTGCATTTTCTGTTTAGCTCCATATCTCCATAGACAAGAGGAGGGTTGTGCATTATAAGTCATGACATTGGTCTCTACACTGTGTAATCAGTAACCAGGCCTGTCACGGTAATTACTGTATTCACTTATTGTAATAGTGTACATTTAGAATACTTTTTGGGGGATAATTGTGTTTTATGGTTTGATTTCAATATCATTATTGTTATATTGTTTATTGTCTATATTTACTTCAATGATATTCTCACTTCAAAATTTGTTATCGTGACAGGCCTAATCATCACTTCCCTGTGATATAGGTGAGATTGACCTGGAGATGATCTCTCAGCTGTGTCTGAAGCACCTAGGGGTGCTGGTGGATAATGAGGTAGTGGAGCCCAACAGCGAGCAGTTCCATAACTACACAGGCAAGCTGCAAGCTTTAGTGGCACATGAGTAACTATATTTGGTTTGTATATTCATTATATTGAGCTATTGGGAAGTGTACTTTAATTAAATGGACTGAACTGTACTTTAAATTAAATTATGGTGAATTTTATATTATAGCTATAATTATCAACCTACTCATATTTCCTTTTTATTTACAAAGACAAAAGCCAATGTGTGGCTGACTTCATCCACATGGTCCAGGTATGTGTGCATCTCTGACACATCTACAACAGATTCTATTAACCATCCATCCATCCATCCATCCATTTTCTTCCGCTTATCCGGGGCCGGGTCGCGGGGGCAGCAGTCTAAGCAGGGACTCCCAGACTTCCCTCACCCCGGACACGTCCTCCAGCTCCTCCGGTGGGACCCCAAGGCGTTCCCAGGCCAGCCGAGAGACATAGTCCCTCCAGCATGTCCTGGGTCTTCCCCGGGGCCTCCTCCCGGTGGGACATGCCCAGAACACCTCCCTAGGGAGGCGTCCAGGAGGCATCCTGAGCAGATGCCCGAGCCACCTCAGCTGGTTCCTCTCAACGTGTAGGAGCAGCGGCTCTACTCCGAGCTCCTCCCGTGTGACCGAGCTCCTCACCCTATCCCTAAGGGTGCACCCGGCCACTCTGCGGAGGAAGCCCATTTCAGCCGCTTGTATCCGCGATCTTGTCCTTTCGGTCATTACCCAAAGCTCATGACCATAGGTGAGGGTAGGAACGTAGATTGACCGGTAAATCGAGAGCTTCGCCTTCCGGCTCAGCTCCTTCTTTGCCACAACGGACCGATACAGCGACCGCATCACTGCAGACGCTGCACCGATCCGCCTGTCAATCTCACGCTCCATCCTTCCCTCACTCGTGAACAAGACCCCGAGATACTTGAACTCCTCCACTTGGGGCAGAGACTCACCACCCACCCGGAGAGAGCAAACCACCTTTTTCCGGTCGAGAACCATGGCCTCGGATTTGGAGGAGCTGATTCTCATCCCAGCCGCTTCACACTCGGCTGCAAACCGCCCCAGTGCCTGCTGCAGGTCCTGGCTTGAAGAAGCCATCAGGACAACATCATCTGCAAACAGCAGAGATGAAATCCTGTGGTTCCCAAACCAGGCCCCCTCCGGCCCCTGGCTGCGCCTAGAAATTCTGTCCATAAATATAATGAACAGAACCGGTGACAAAGGGCAGCCCTGGCGGAGTCCAACATGCACTGGGAACAGGTCTGACTTACTGCCGGCAATGCGAACACAGCTCCTGCTCCGGTCATACAGGGACCGGACAGCCCTTAGCAAAGAGCCCCGGACCCCATACTCCCAGAGCACCCCCCAAAGGACACCACGAGGGACACGGTCGAATGCCTTCTCCAGATCCACAAAACACATGTGGACTGGTTGGGCATACTCCCATGAGCCCTCGAGGACCCGATGGAGAGTATAGAGCTGGTCCAGTAGATTCTATTAACAGTTGGACATAATTAGACTTACTCTGAGTACACCAGTCACCAGCTCATTATCAGCTCAATCCACAGGTGCTGTACTATGTCCAAAATCCTGGAGCCACCATCAGTTTCTTTCAGAGCCTCTTCAACAAGAATCGAAAGCTGATGATTCTTTTAGCGGCATTTTTACAAGATCTGATTCAGTGTGAATGTTGCCTGTCCAGAATTATATAGAATTATAGTCTCTTCTATATCAGCCGGGTCACTGCTGTCTCCTTTATCAAGCCAGACTCAAACACAGTCGTGCAATCAGATTTGTGTATTTCAGTGACACATTCATTGAGCTCATTGGTCACCCAACATTTTGAACAAAAACTAAATTCTCTCACTTTGGATTAACAAATTCTGCAGAATTCCTGCCGGAGTAATCCCTCAGTCATCCTGATATTATCCATAGTAAAAAAAAATAATAATTCTGTGAACTGGACAAAAGTTTATTCAAGCAGGTTATTCAGTTCTGCTCAGATTACTGGTGAACACTGTCTTATATCTGAAGAGATGAGCCAACTACACTGAAACTAACACACTTATTTGTTTGTTTATTTGTTGGCTAGGTCTATTGAACTACACTAAGTGTCAACTGTGCCTGTCATATTTTGCAGAATGGGTCAGGCCCCCAACTATTAGCATGCTGGCTACCACTATCATTTTCCTTGTTTTGATTTAGGTCTGAGGATTGAGTTATAAATCCAAAATATGACTCTGGCAGAGTTCACACTTAGTGCAGTTCAATAGACCTAGCTAGCAAACAGAAACTGTAAACAAATACAGTGGCTTGCAAAAGTATTCATCCCCCTCGAACTTTTTCACATATTGCCATGTTACAACCAAACATTTAAAAAAAAATGTCTTAGCATTTTATGTGAATGAGCAACACAAAATGGCACACAAGTGTGAAGTGGAAGGAAATATTTTTCAAGATTTCCAATTTTTTTTAAATAAAGAGACAGACATGGCTGTCCACCAAAACTTACAGAACGAACAAGAAGAGCACTCATCAGAGATGCAGCCAGGAGGCCCATGGTGACTATTAATTAACTATTAGTCGTGCACTACACAAATCTGGTCTTTATGGATGAATGGCAAGAAGAAAGCTATTGTTGAAAATCATCCATAAGAAGTCTCGTTCCCTAGAAGTCATTTGGAGGACAAAGCAAACATGTGGCAGAAGATGCTCTGGTATAATGAGACCAAAATCAAAGTTTTTGGCCTAAAAGCAAAACTCTGTGTGTGGAGGAAAAGTAACACTACACATCACTCTGAACACACCATCTCCACAGTCTAACACGGTGGTGGCAGCATCATGCTGTGGGGGTGCTTTTCTTCAGCTGGAACAGAGAAGCTGGTCAGAGTTGATGGGAAGATGGATGGAGCTAAATACAGGGCAATCTTGGAAGAAAACCTGTTGGAGTCTGCAAACAACTTGAGACTGTGGCGGAGGTTCACCTTCCAGCAGAACAACGATCCTAAACCTAAAGCCAAAGCGACAACGGAATGATTTAACGCAAAACATATTTATGTGTTAAAATGGCCGGACCTAAATCCAATTGTGAATCTGTGGCAAGATCTGAAAACTGCAGTTCACAAGTGGTCTCCATTAAATCTGACAGAGCTTGAACTGTTTTGCCAGGAAGAATGGGCAAAAATGTCAGTCTATAGGTGTGCAAAGCTGGTGGAGATATACCCCAAAAGACTTTCAGCTGTAATTAAGCAAAGTATTGATTTAGGGGGGCTGAATACTTTTGCATGCTGCACTTTTCAGTTTTGAATTTATTTTTTTTATTTTTAATTAATTAATTATTATTATTTAATTTTTTTTAATTTTTTTTTTTTTTATCTCGAAATGATGTATCTTTTTTTTCCTATTTCACACTTATGTGCCATTTTGTGTTACTTATTCACATAAAATGCAAATTAAAACTATTTAAATTTGTGGTTGTGACTTGACAAAATTTTTTAAAAGGTCCAGGGGGATGAATACTTTTGCAAGCCACTGTAGGTGTGTTAGTTTCAGTGTAGCTAGCTCCTCCCTTCAGATAGATATAAGGCAGTGTCCACAAGTAATCTGACCAGAACTGAAGAAGTGGCTTGGATGAGCAACGAAATGTCTTAAGTCTAACAATGTTGTCCCATTTAAAGAACAGCTGCCAGACAGGAGATCTATGGTGGGCTAACAAAGTAAGAAATAGTTTCTTCAATGAGGCAAGTACCTGGAAGCAAACGAAACAAGATTGGGCCTAGACTTGATTTTTTACTCCAACATTGTTGGACAAAAAGTTTCCTTATCTTTTTTAAGTACAGGTGACAGTGGCTGGGTGAACTTGGGGAAAACCTTTCGTAGTCAACTGTGCAATACTGAGATTAGTCAATGTCTGACCACTGCAGACATCAAGAGCCTGCTGGACATGCGCAGAGTCCCCTATAAGAGCTACGAGCTGCAGTCTCACATGGACATCACTGAATGTTTCACTGAAGGAGACGAAACCGGAGGGCTGATGTTGGACTTTCTCACTGAGGTCCTGGACTTCAGTAAAACAGCCTCGCCTGAGCTCAGACAGGGGGTGATGAGGCTGACCAACACAATACAATACGACTCTGTACTGGCTGGCTCAAAGTGTTTGGGAATGATCACTATGGGGTATTCTCTGAGTCGTGCACAAAATCTATATTTAAAGATAAAAAACAAAACGATAAAACGTATACTTCACTGGAGGATACATTTGTGTTAAGGTCGGAAAGCAGTGTTGTGCAAAGAGCCAATAACTTAATCTGTTGGCTCCACCTTTTTGTCTCCCTGGTGATTCATAAGTCTAATGCCAGGCTTTACTAAGGTGACTCATGTAATGTAATGGCACTTTTTTATGTGTAATACCACTACAACTGTGAAGTACCAGATATCAAAATATATTCTTCCTGTAGCATGGTGAGAATAAGTAACAGCACAATGTGAGTGCTAGGTGTACCTTAGTAAAGTATATGTAAAAAAACAAAAAACAAAACAAAAAAACCCAAAATGAACTGGGGGAAAATGGTTAAACATGTTATGGTCATTTTAAACAAATGTATTCTGAGAAATACCAGGATTTTTAGTAGATTACACTATTTCATAGTTTTTGCTCTTTATTTTTTAGAAATTTTATTTTATTTTGAGAAATTCATATCCTCCTGGACGCCTCCCTAAGGAGGTGTTCCGGGCATGTCCCACCGGGAAGAGGCCCCGGGGAAGACCCAGGACACGCTGGAGGGACTATGTGTCTCGGCTGGCCTGGGAACGCCTTGGGGTCCCACCGGAGGAGCTGGAGGACGTGTCCGGGGTGCGGGAAGTCTGGGAGTCCCTGCTTAGACTGCTGCCCCCGCGACCCGGCCCGGATAAGCGGAAGAAAATGGATGAATGGATGGAAATTCATATAGCTTTAAAAACTTTAGTTGTTATTAGACAAATATGCCAAAGCAACTGATAAAAACTGTAACAGCACAATCATTACCTTTGCCCTACAGCAGAGGGAGGGTTCGCCCCAGTTGGTTCCGCTTCCCTGTTGTGCGCATTCACACAGCAGCTGCACGTACAGTAAGTAACCTCCGCGTTATGGTGTCATCTGATTGCTCTTCCTTGCCATTGAAACGAGAAATGCGATAGACGGCTGCAGCGTAAAGCACCAGTGCACATGTCACTGGCGATGCTCGAACACAGATTTTCTCTTTTTATTGGTTCTCGCTTTGCTAGTGCCTTTTGTACGCGATGCAATCCCAGTAGGTCAGATTTAGTGAGAAAGCCTCGTGTCTGGTAGTGAGAGAGGAGGCAGAGCTGCGCTCGTCGGACGTGTAGACTGTCTGAGCGTATAGTACTCGTTTTGGGATTAAGTGAACACAATTTTGCAGCACTGAATACGCTATAGCTAGGTCCTGTCTACTCACAACCAGTCACGTTTCATCTGATTGTACTGTGGGTAGCACTTGCCTGCACTTACTGTACTAGCTTAACCGCAGCGTACCATGTTATGAGCCTATTTTCAAACAATTGAACTTTTGCACTTATCAAAGATAAGGTCTATTTTTTCTGCAGCACAGAGTCAGATCAAGTCTCTCCTTCATGCACTGCAGCTGCGCTTGCTCAGCTCTCCTCTCTCTTGCGTCATGTTGTGTTTTTATAAGGAATACTGTAACTAAATAGAAGACCAACTTATACTTTATTTATTTTACAGTGAGAGATGATGGTATTCATTCATAGTTTTATTCATTTGTTGTTTGAAACATTAAAAAAGTTACAATTTAGTACCATAGCACCAAAAACCAAAAAAAGACGGTGCTTGGACTCGTCTCTGTCCTGTTGCGCTCTCTGTACAGCAGGGCTTTCTTTCTCTTGTCCATTACACACAGAGAGGACAAACCCCTTCTTTGTGTGAGTGTGTGCGGCTCACAGACTGAGCGGGGCTCTTTGATGCATTCATTTTATTTCATTTTTTTGTTTTTGTTTTGTTTGTTTGATTTTACTTATACACGTGCACGTGACCTGCGTTAACGTGCAACAAAATAATCAATCGCAGTTAGGATAAAACGCGTTAATGTGCCCAACTGACACTAGAGCAATAGAGGCCCAGATCTACCTCACCAGACAAGACCCAAGGTGTAGGCTGTGCAAAGAAGCCCCAGAGACAATCCAGCACGTAACAGCAGGGTGTAAGATGCTGGCAGGGAAAGCATACATGGAGCGGCATAACCAAGGGGTGGACATAATCTACAGAAACATGTGTGCAGACTATAGACTGGAGACCCCCAGGTCATGGTGGGAAAGTATGTTTAGACTTTGATCAGATAAAGTGTGATTAAAAACAAAGTCAATCGTTTCCGTGTTTATGACTTTGCACGAGAGAGAAAAAAGCGGGTTTTATAAAAAAATATACTTATTGGTTAGACTTTACACTAAAAATAAAACAAAACTTCTAATCAATTTTAATATAAAAATGTGGTACCCAAAAAAACTATATGTAATGCTAGCAACAATTTTTATTAACTTGATAACATCTCAAGGAAATGAACCTGTCCAAATGAGTTACACTCAGGATGGACATGAATTAACTTGTCATTGTAAAATTAATCAAGGGTCAATACTTCAGATTGGCATCATATACAAGCCCTGTAACCCAGAAGCATTAATAGATGGGATTAGTGTAACAGATTCAACTAAAAGCAAGCAAGAAATTGCAACCTATTCACCCCTGCTTGGCATGTATTCAAAAGTATGTGATTCAATGAATGAGCTCCCGAAACAAAAAGAGAATCTTACTGAAATAAAATTGCAGTGCACCTGGTATAACAGGCCCATATGGTCTAATATTGGCTGCATTTGCATTTCATTCCCTCACGGGAACGAAGAGATCAATAATATGGGAAATGCTTGTGAAAACATTACAATGACAGATGCTAATACAACGTTTGCAAATAACAGGCACCTCAGGACATACCAAAATGCCAGTGAAAATAGTCTGACGTTCAATTGATAAAAAATAAATTTAATGCTCTTATGGAAAAGGTTACGTTTACTATAGGAGCAGTGTCCGAACCAAAATACCCACAAGAAACCTACCTAGAGACTATGACTAAGAAATTAAAGAATGAAATGGTGAATGCGATTATTGACGAAGCTAGAAATGTAACCAAAAACATGTGTCCGTCAAACTCATCAAATGTTGCTAAACTGCAAAAAAATCTAAAGAAGAGTATGATGCATTAAAAATGGTCCTGAAGGGAAGTGTTATTTACGTAATGACTGCATTTATTGCTATCTTTTTAACTTTAGGTTGCGTATTGGTCATGGCTATATTGTTGTGTTTGCGATTGACAGAGAACACTAAGGTCATGACCTTAAATCCTCCTGTTTCGGCTTCTAGCTCAAGCTGGGATGTTGAAACACAAAATAGAGAAGATAGTTCAAATGATTAAATTAAGATAAAATTGGATGGCATTTATTAGTAACTGTATCTTGTTATGGCCAGATGGGGTATAGTTCTTATAAAGAGTTATTCATATAAATAAATTATCTAAATAAACGAGAATTTATAAAACTATTCAGATCATTAGATGTTAATAGAAGACAAAGATAATTACTTAATAAATGTGGAATAAAACTGTTGTTAAGAAAATATTAAGCTTGTTAAATTTATAATAATAAATAAAATTAAGAAAAATAAGATTATTAAAAATAATAATAATAACAAATAGAATAAACAATCTTAATTAAGGACTATAATGAAGTAATGCTGATTCCTAGATGGATTTTGAACTCTATCTAAGTTAAGTTCTTTCTTTTTTAGAAATCAAAGACAGGAAGTGGGAACGAAGATAACCCCTTCGAGATCAAAACCCCTTAGAGCCTACAGGTAGATAGCAAAAGACAAAACTGTTCACAAAAGTGACTCATTCTACAAAAATCATAAACTTGACACTTTGAATACAAATTAAAACAGTATCTAAATTATAATACAGCTACTGAGAGGGTAACTTAACAAAACACAGAATATACCACAATGTCTCAATTTGTCACGCTGAACCAATTGGTAGAATTTTGGAATGGCAAAGCACTTCAGGAGGAAGCAGACCCGAAGAAGGCTCAAGAAAACCAGTCCTTCATCCAAGACATAGTTAAGAAATATGTCAAAAAAGGAATGATCCATGGTGGAAAGGATGCCACTGCCCCTACAGAAGAGCAATGGAAGAACATCAAAAACTACTACAAGGAGAAAATTAAACAGTGTCAATTGGAGCCTACAGGAAGTGCTGTAATAAGAAAGATGAATCAATTGAAGATACAAAAACATAAGAATGAGTTGGGACGCCAAGTAAAAATACAAAAGTACGGGAATGAAATGAGAATGGCAAAGAAAATGCACCAATGGGCAAAGGAGATGAAGGAAATTAAAGAAATAAGAGAATTGTCTTCCATTCTAGTTCTCAAGCCAAAGGAGAAGGAAGTGATCTTGAAGGGAGAACTTCTGAAACAAAATTCGAAAGAACCTGCTGTGGGCGTATATCCAACTCTCGAGGAATATAAAACATCACATAATTACGGCACACGCTCTAAAAACAGAAGTTCCTGGGAAGGACCCCGAGACTCTGATGAAGAAGAAGAAATGACAAGCAGTAAATTATCAAAGAAAAAGCAAAAGTCACAAAGGTCACAAAGTTGGGATGAAGACAATACAGATGATGATGTCCCATGCTTTGATCACATGTTACGATATCCAACAAGCCCACCTCCACATAACAAGCAATACAGTGCTGAGATGTCAAGAAAAACTGCTCTACCCCCGCCATGTTCAGCAACTATCAACAAAGATCCAGAACTGAGAAAGTCTTCTGCTTCCATGATGACACCAGATCTAACTACATGTTTGACTCCGAAAATAACTCACAAAGTAGTTGGAGGAGAGTTGGCATTAACGTCAGTTGGAGCATGCTCGAGAGCACTGGAAGAAAAAATAGACTCTGTCCAAAACCAAGTAACTGCACTGACTCATATTGTAGAAACTGAGAAAAAGCTGAAACAAAGTAATGATACAAGACACATGAGAAGACAAGAAATGGTGCTTGACCAAGAGAAAACAATGGAGACAAGCGGAAGTTTGCTGTCAACAACTGAAAAAGATGAAGCTATGGCTGAAGAGATGCTATGGCTGAAGTCTCAATGAAACAAAATGATGAGTCCTTTTCGGTTGATGGAATATTCAGTGGAATTGTTGAAGAGACTCGATATAAAGAAGCATACATCAATGGAATTATCAATCATACACCACAAAGGCAATCTGCATCTGTCTTTCCAATAAGAACGGATGGACTACAAGTCATCTACCAACCATTCTCACTAAAAGACTGGAGTGCTCTAATGTTCACTCTACCAAGGCTGACTAAGGGAGGTGTACCATGGATGAGAGCTCTGCTGAAACAAACGGCTGGAGATAAACTATGTTGGGGAGACATGCAAGCTGCCCTAATCAAAGCCGCTGATGAAACGGTCGCTGAAAACATCGGAAAAGCCATGGAAAGAAGAATGGAAACACGGCTACAGAACAACCATACCATCCATATCTTCTGACACGTGCTAGAAGAAGAACTCAGGACAAGATACCCATACATTGTCACAGAAGAGTTATTGTCTATGCAAATGAGAGACAATGAAGATTATCACGGCTACAAACAATGAGCCACGAACCGATATCATGATGTCACTGGAGAACTAATCGAGCCAGGAACTGGCATGGCAGTCATGTTTAGGTCTGTACTGGTAAATGGTATGCCGAACCTAGTTCAAGAAGCCTTGAAAAATGTATTGAGACTGTACAGTAAAGCTGAAGAAGAATTTGATGCACATTGCAACCATCAAATAAACAAATGGCAGAAGGACAAGAACGAGTCTGAAGAACAGAAAAAAGAGTTGGAACTGGCAGCTGTGAAGTTGCAATTGCAGAAATACCAAGCTGAAGCTAAAGAGAAGAAGAAAGACAAGAACATAAAAGTGATGAGTGTGCAGTCAGACCCTCCTGAGGAAGACATGCTATCTGTCACGAAAGAACTAACAATGCAATTAAAATGATGATGAATGCTCAACAACCACAAGCGACAGCAATGCCACCCAACGTCCAATCAGGTCAACCTATGCCAACACCGAATGTGCCAATGGTGATCTACAACGGCCCCCAATCAAGGAATCAAGAAGGTTTTAGGAACCCCGGCAGAAACAGAAGGCCAAACTACATAAACAAGTCAAATCAAAACGATCAATGTTTCCAGTGTCAAGGAGTGGGACAACTGGAGAAAAGATTGTCCCTTAACATTTCAGAGACAAAGACAAGAGCCAAATAATTTTCAACCATACATGCAACCAACACAGAATTACAACCAACAACAATGCATGCCACCAATGATGCCAACATATCATGCACAGGTCAGAATGCCACAACAAGCAGTTGTTCCAATGCCCCCAGCTGCAAATGGAAGACTCATGAACGTCGGGACTTACAACCAAGGAGCAATAGATGTTCATGGATCCTTGGATGAACACTATGACTACTGAAGGGGCCTGCAGCCAGACCATTTGCTAAAACCATGGAAGAGCAAACCAATGGTGGTCTTAAAGATAAATGGACAGAATATTAAATTTTTGGTGGATTCAGGGGCTATAGTATCCTGCATACGACCAAAATTTCCACTCTCATCGAAGACTATGTTCATAACCGGCTGTGTGGGAGAACCAGAAGTAAAAACCTTTACTGAACCATTGGCAGTAACAATGAATGAACAGACAGTGAAATATGAATTTTTATACTTGCCTGACTGCAGTGTCTCCATATGTGGAAGAGACTTGATGTGCAAATTATCATTGTCAGTGTTGTTTTGCCCTGAAGGTCATAAAATACTCAACCGCTGTGACATGCTGAAGATGCTGAGAAATGTGACTACATGTAAAACCACAGAGATCCTGTACCTTTCTCCAGATACCGCCCAAGACTCAAAGTCACAAGTCACAATCTATTGGACAGAAATACTCACAGATCCAGAAAAAGGAAATACTGCATCAGCATTATGACAAAACTACAAGACATGGGCAAAGTCACTATATCCACTCAGTGAACCTTTTGACCCCTTGCATGTCACTCTATATTACTCCACACTTGATGACGACGCGTATAACGAATTATGGCAAAAGGTGGATGGACAAACTTTTCGAGTGAACTACTCACTCACTACTATTTGGGTCCTCAAGGAATGGCCCTCGCTGTCTCCCTCCCAGAAGAACTGAAACCGTATTTCATGGGAAGTGAAGAAAACACACCTCATGTATCGCTGGCCATAACGAAGCATCATTCACCAAGACAACTTGGTCCAATGGTCAAGCTGGCTTCAAGTCTTCAGTATGAAGCCACTGAAATTGAAGGTGTTTTTTACAACCCGCAACACAAAATATTCAGAATTGTGCCACCTCAAGGCTCTGAAGACAACACAAGAACATCTAAGCAAACCAGACTACGGACGTTTGAGAATCATCCAGATACGGAAATGTATCTTGCACAAGTACCACCACAAATATGGATGATGCACCCAAACAATGTAGGACAGACGAAACATACTGTTAAAGTGCATCTTACCACAACCAAGCCGATATACCATCCCCAATATCCACTCAAAGAAGACCAAGCAGTGGGGATTCAAGAAACTATCAATGGATTACTGGAATCAGGAGTGATATATGAAACAGAATCAGAATATAACACACCTCTCTTTCCAGTAAAGAAATCGGACTTACAAAACTGGAGAATGGTTCAAGACTTTCATCCAATCAACGAGGTCACAGCAGGAGAATCATATCCAGTGCCGGACCCTTACATCGCCTTGAATAATCTGTCGCCAGAGTATAAATATTATACTGTGTTGGACTTGGCAAATGCATTCTTCACAATCAATTTGGAGGCCTCTTTTAGTCCCGGGTTTTTCAGCCACTTCCTAAGACAAGACCTGGCAGATTTGAAGTTCCCAGAGACATGCACTCTGATCACTTATGTGGATGACATCCTCATCGCTGGAAGGACGGTAAAAGAAGTCCTAGAAGCAACAGTACAATTACTCACACATCTGTCGAAGAAGGGGTACAAGGTTAAAAAGCAAAAGATACAAGTTGCAAGACAAACTGTGCATTTCCTTGGACGAGAAGTGTCAAACGGTACCCAAGGAGTGTCTGACAACAACAAGGACGCCTTCTTGAGCACTCCAAAACCAACTATGGTACGTCAAATGCTCAGTTTCCTGGGACTCTGCAATTACTCTCGGGAATATGTTCCTGGCTATACAGAACTCACAATGCCCCTTCAAGAACTCATTAAGCCCCATGGCATGCACAACCCCTCAGCTGAGTTGTACTGGACGATGGAGGCCGAAGAAGCATTCATCAAGACAAAACAAGCTATTTGTGAAGCATGCAGCCTATGTGCTCCGAACTATGACATTCCGTTCCATCTGGATGTGACAGAGAAACAATCATTTGTCCAAGTTGTTCGTTATCAAAAGCATCATCAGAGCAGAAGAGTGCTGAAACACTACTCTTGTAAGTTGGATCTCCATGAACAAACTCAACCTGGTTGTGCTCGTTACCTGGCGGCTCTGGCAAAGAAAATTGACAAGACTTCGCATATTGTACAAAATCATCCACTGGTGGTGCAGTCATATTATAATAGGGCAAAACATGTTTCTTTTACATTTACTCAACTGTAAATGGAAATATCCCAGTGAGAGTAATCACACACAATCACTTATTTTCTTTCTGTTGGCCTTGTGAGATTGAAGAGTTCATTTAGGTCCTAGTGTGAATAAATAGTGCAAAGTTGAAAAAGAAATTTTATCCTGTCCTACTTCATCATCATATACCGCATCGCCCTAGACGGCAGATATAACTGTGTGTGCTGTTTGTAAAATGTATTTATTTATTTTTTTGTCAACAGTACAATGTCTTCTCCATTGAAGTGCCTGGTCCATGATGATGACCGATACCAAAAATCATTTGAGCTGTTTTTGGAGCGTTCCTCTGAACATCAAGCCATGAGAGACTTCATCCACAACACACTGCCCGACATACTGGCCAGGTAATGTACTGTACTGAGTTTTGCAAATGTAACACACAGGCAAACATAGAAAAACATTATCAAAAAGTTAACACCAAAGAGGCATTTTTTTTTTTTTTTTTTTCTTATTTTGGACTGGTAATATAAAGTTTAATCCTATAAAAGACAGTATTTAAAGTGCATATGACAGATTTTTTTTTTTTACCTCATTTGGGATGGATAGTACCTGTGGTAAATATTTATTATAATTTTACATATAAATGTTTTAGGCAAGTTCTAAGTTATAAAATCTCTATTCATGTCTTCATCTTTACAATACAATAGAAAATGCCAAAAATGTCAAAATGCATGATTTGTTGTCTCTTCTCAGTGTTGGCAATGGGAAGTCACAGCTAAATGTCATTGGTGTTGGGAGTGGGGCAGGTAAGAACTTGGAATAATATATGAGTCAGTAAGCAGACAGCCAAGGTGGCCACTCATGCTCTAATCCAGGGGTCATCCAGGAGGCATGACTGAGTAACTGCACAAGCACTTTTTTACCACATCAGGGAGCTGCACTTCATTGTCATCATACTACTTGTCATTTCCCAAGATTATAGTGACACCATCCACTGGTAACACTGGAGTCACTTCACCCTGAAAGAAGTCACGATACATTCAGAACATTAAAGGCCCTGTACCTGATTTTTTCCACATATATTTGAGCAAAATTTGTACTGTACTGCATAAGCAGCTCTTGAGGTCAAAATATGTCAGCTGCATGCTATCTGCATGCTGTGTGTGTTAGCCTGCTTGTTGTTGTTAGCTTTACTGATACGACAAAACTCTGCTCTGGTCTGAGAGTTGTGAAAGGAGCTTATGAACTGATCACGGTGAATAATTGTTCAGAATGCTTAAGGCATAAGTGCATAAGTAAGTGAGGAATAACTTTGGACCTCAAACTGTTTAAAATTAACAGGAACAGGAATGTTAGAGCCAACATCAGAGAATGAATGATGTGTCACGTTACATTTTGACATGTACAGACAAGCGGAGGGTTGTGTGTCAAAAGTGATGGCACTGGTCTCTATACTATGTAATAATCATGTTCCTGTGATGTAGGTAAGATTGACCTGGAGATGATCTCTCAGCTGCGTCTGAAGCACCCAGGGGTGCTGGTGGATAACGAGGTAGTGGAGCCCAGCAGCCAGCAGCTCCATAACTACAGAGGTACATGCTTCAGTGACACATTTTCATTTATTTATTTATTTGAAAGGGACAGTACATTGATACATATAGGTCACCGATGTCCATGGACATAAGGCTTGTAGCCACAGGCTAATTTGCAGACCCCGTCCCTGGTTAGGCTTTTAAAGGACAGAAAACAATACAAATAACACACAGATACAGGACAAAAAACAAAACAAGAACATTAAAAGCATTGGTCCCACTTGTCTCTACTATATCCAGTTTTAGTGTTCACATTTCTGATTTTCTTTAAGCTACTTTTTTACTTTTGTGGAGAAAAGTCTAATATCCGTCTGTGACTTGAACTCCAGAGGCAAAGAGTTCCACAGATGTGAATCCTTCACTGAAAATGCTGTTTGACCCAAAGCTGCGTGGCACCTCCTCACTCTGCAGCTCCCACTCACAGCAGCTCGAGTCCGTGCACCTTCAGTGCTACAAGTCATGCATATTTGTCTGTACATTCACTCATTGTGAAATGAAACAGTGGATATTGGGAACTGTGCTTGAATTAAATTAAATTAGCTGAACTAATAACTGAGAATTTATGCAATTAATTGTTTTAATTATAATGTAATTTAAAATGTGGTGCAAAATGTTTACACTGCCTGGCCAAAAAAAAAAGTTGCCACCTGGATTTAATGAAGAAAATAGGTACGAGCCTCCTCCAGTTGGTCAGATCTAGGTTCAACAACAGTATGTGCTCAAAGAATGAGTTCAGCTGACTACCTGAATATACTGAATAACCAGGTTATTCCAATGCATTTTTTCTTCCCTGTTGGCACGGGCATATTCCAAGATGACAATGCCAGGATTAATCGGGCTCAAATTGTGAAAGAGTGGTTTTAGGAGGATGAGACATCATTTTCACACTAAAACCTTACCTCCAAACCTTAACCCCATTGAGAATCTTTGGGATGTGCTGGGGAAGGCTTTGCACAGCCTTCAATGCAAGATCTTGGTGAAAAATTAATGCAACAGTGGATGAAAATAAATCTTGTAACATTGCAGAAGCTTATCGAAACAATGCCACAGTGAATGCGTGCCATAATCAAAGCTAATGGCGGTATACTGCCTGAGCAAAGCAGTTCTCCAACCAGCCAGCACTGTTGTAGCTGGTAGAACTTGTAAGGATTGTTATTATGTTTAGGGGTCTATGGGTTTAAATGATTAAATATAATAAAATGAATCTAAATGACAATATAGAAAAATGTCAGTATTATCATATTCTCTCTGTTTATTTGATACAGTGATGGTCGGCCAGAAGCCGGATTTAGACTATATCAAGTTTACCTGGAACAAGATGACAGCCTCTGAGTTTGAGGAACAGAGGAGACAGAAAAATGTCACCAAGAAGGCTGACTTCATCCACATGATTCAGGTCTGTGTGCATTTCTGACACATCTACAATAGATTCTATTAGATTTATTCTGAGTACACCAGTCACCAGCTTGTTATCTGCTCAATCCACAGATGCTGTACTATGTCCAAGATCCTGGAGCCACCATCAGCTTCTTTCAAAGCCTCCTCGACAAGAATGGAAAGCTCTTGATTCTTTTAGTGTCAGGTAAATGGACACACTCATGCCTTATTTCAGTGAGCCAACAGCCTTCATTGAGGGAGAACCCAGGTTTTGTCTTAACATGATTTACCGTATTTTCCAGACTATACATCGCTTCGGAATATAAGTTGCACCAGCAAAAATGCATAATAATGAAGAAAAAACATATATAAGTTGCATTGGACTATAAGTCGCACTTTTTGGGGAAATGTATTTTACAAAATCCGAGACCAAGAACAGGCATTTTATCTTTAAAGGCAAGTTATAATAATAACAATAAAATAGACAACAACAGGCTGAATAGCAGTACAGCACTCTAATGTAACACATAGAAAACAAACTGAATATGTGTCTGGTATGTTAACGTAAGATATCAACAGTTAATCAGATAATTATGCTAACATAACATATGTCACAAGGTATTTGTCCACATACATGAGAGACATGAGAGTTCTTTTCACTGATGTTTCTTGTGGTCAAACTTCATCATAGTTCACACCGTAGAACTAGCAAACACATAAATATAATATAAGCTGCGGCTCATATTACATATACACACAAAACTGCATATGAACGCATGTAAAAATATACATACCACTTTGGCCTGCTAGTAATCAATTGTTTCTTAAATAGTCCTCTGTCGGATAAGACTTCACATTAGGGTAAAAAACCTTGCGACCTTAAACTAGACTTATGATAAACTAAACATTTACAATATTGTTCCAAATGAAAAAAGGGGGAAATTAAATATGAAATGTATAAAAGAAAACTAGTTAAGTAAATTTTCTTACAGGTATTACAAACACCACAGCAAAATCTATTGGTCAAACAAGTGAATTGTAACATTTGTATAGTCAATTGTATAGTCAACCGTTACATAATACCTATTTATTCATCTACATGAAGCATAGACAACAAACTGAATACGTGTATGGTATGTTAACATAAGATATTAACAGTTAATCAGATAACTAAAGCATAAAAAAACAAGCTAACAAGTTTACCCTTGATCTCACTCCAAGCCACTAAATCTATTGAATTCTTCATCCTCGGTGTCGCTTCTGAACTCCGTAAACTCAGGAAGTAGATAAAACGCTTCTTCTGCTTCCGTGTGGCTGTTACTTGTAGACAAGCTTAGAGAGCCCTCGCACAGTTGTCAGTATGACAATAACGAAGATGTGAAATTATATGTTTTAATAATTTCACATATAAGTCGCATCTCTGTATAAGTTGCACCCCCGGCCAAACCATGAACCACATTTATTGGAGAAGCAGTTTTGATCTCTCAAACACAGCCAGGTTTAAGTAAAAATTGTGACTCTGTAAAAGCACTGTTGGACAAATGTATGTTTTTCAGGTGACAGTGGCTGGGGGAAGCTATGGGAAACCTTCCGCAGTCAACTGTGCAACACTGAGATCAGTCAATGTGTGACCACTGCAGACATCAAGAGCCTGCTGGACATGCGCAGAGTCCCCTATAAGAGCTACGAGCTGCAGTCTCACATGGACATCACTGAATGTTTCACTGAAGGAGACGAGACTGGAGAGCTGATGTTGGACTTTCTGACTGAGGTCCTGGACTTCAGTAAAACAGCCTCGCCTGAGCTCAGACAGGGGGTGATGAGGCTGCTGCGAGACCCCCAGTGCAGTGTAGAGAAAGAGGGGAAAGTACTGTTCAATAATAACCTTGGAGTCATAGTTCTAGATGCACTCAGTTAAAAAGGCCTTAGTGAAGGCTTTGTGGCACTAAATTGGGTTTGTAAAACATGACATAAATGTAAGATGAGCTTGATCTTAATATATAATTTTTTCCTTAGTAGCATTGAATAAAGTTATATATTTTAGCAGTTTTAACCAATTTATTTTATTACTATTTAATTGTTCAGTACTAGAATTATAACTACAAGCAATTGTATCTTAACAGAGAATCACACTGTTTAAGTACTGAACAAAATAAAAATGTCTTTTAATGTCTAATTGGATGTTTATGGAATAATTGAGGCCAGGGCTTTAGTCTCAGGTAAACTCTTGAGTCCCTCAAACTGTCAGCCACGAATAATGAAATAATTATGCTTTCAAACGGTGTAAATGTTAGTATTTTCTGTGTAGCTTACATTAAGATGTGAGGACATTAAAGGTACTCTGAAACTTATCTGGAGGAGGGTCTGCCACTAATTATAGGAAAAATTAAGCCTGGTGAACCAATGAGACTGCACAGCCAGTCACAGAACAAGGCTTAACGACAATGGAGCCTCAAAATACTGCCATCTAGGAAAATTACATGGTCAATGCTGAAAAGTGGAAGCTGGTGGCATGCATAGTAAGTGTTAATATGTTGTATGGTTATGTTTATTGGTTAAATCTTTGTACGTGAATGGTAGTAAAGTTCCAAACCGAGGTTCGATAAAGATGAAGTAAAAGCAAAATAAGCAGAATAACACCACACTGTTGCCGCAGCAGCGATTAGCCACAACAGTGCTGAATGTGGAGATTAGTACAGTATCAAGTTTTGAGACTGTTGTGGTGCTTTTAAAACCCCCAGCTTCAGCACTTCAGGTGGAGGTGTGTGAGATGCTTCTGAATTTAAAACACAAACAACTGACCATGTACCACTTAGAGACCCCTTTGAAAATGTAACAGTAATAAGAGAGGGCAAAAGCTTTACATGGGCATTGCACAGTTCAGTTTGCGTTTTCATTTGGCACACCCACTTTACCTCAAGCTATATTTTGAAGCCTTGCTTTATTTTGTTTATCACTATACTATCTTGTTTCCATATTGCTTTGCTTAAAATATTATACTGAATAGAGTTAAATGCATTCATCTCCATAGAGACAAGCAGGCAGTACCACCAGGCCAATTTTGTCAATTCTGTGGAGGGACAACTCCACTCACAATAAGTTTTTACATTTTATTTTATACAAGTAAGACATACTTACATGCATAGTGTGCACCATTCAGACACTTTTTTCACATTGTGAAAAAATAATCAAGTAAATAATAGGCACATCTAGGTGTCATACATACCAGAATAAAAGAAAAAAATATTTTTTTGCAGTGAAATCTCTCAATATTGTATGTGTAATCCCTCAGTCGTCCATGTCTGATCCATAGAAAAAGCCAAAGCTGGCTTGGAATGGGGGGGCTTAGACTCCACCTATCCCCCATATATAACGCCATCATCAGACCCAAATCAAACAAAGAAAACAAAGAGAACAATAGAGCTAGCCAGTAGGCCCATTAAGTTTGAATGTAGGCCTTTAAGGCTGAAACTGTAAACAATAGCTGGTTACAGTTTCAGTGTAGTTAGCTCCTCCCTTCAGATAGATATAAGGCGATGTCCATCTGCAATCTGACCAGAACTGAATAAGTGGCTTGGATGAGCAGCGAAACATCTTCACTCCTACAACTTTTTGTTCAGTTGACAGGTTTAACTTTGGCTTTTACAGTCTTTCAATATTAAAAATATGGAATCACTTTCAGTTGCCTTGACCTATGTTGACTGAACAGATATGAATTAGGGAGAGTGGTGATTTCCATTATTGTTTTGGTATTGTAGTTTTTAGTTCCTTTTCAAAAGCAGGTATCACACTATGAGGTGACTGGTAAAAGGAAACTGTTAACAAATGTTGAAGTTACTTGTTTACTTGGGGCTGGTCAATTTTAAGCTTAATGATTCCAGATTTGTCAGATAGTCTTTCATGTCTTAGCTGAAAACAACTGGATTGGAGAAGATTTTATTTTGCTCTACCCTTTTGGAGTCTTGAATGAAGGAAAAAAAAAAAAAAAAAAAAAAAAAAAGAAAGAAATTGATGTATAATTGAATAGTTTAATTTAATTACGTAATGATGTTTGTTTTACTTGTTTACTAGTGACTGTTGCTCCAAGTTTAACCACATAGGGGCAGATTTTGCCCATTGGCCGACGCTTTCATGTTTGATGACCAGTAGAGTCTTCCAACAGTCAATAAACCCCTTTAATTCTTAATTGAATTAGACCTCCAGGAAATTCATGATTCCAAGGAATCATGTTCCATGTGTAATCCAGATCAGTGTGCATTTGTCATGATGCCTGCATGTTCTGTATCCCTGTGTGCTCTCCCCCTCCCCTACCTGCCTGATTCCGGAGCTGGGCGGAGTTCCACTCCTCCCGCGCGCACCTGGAGCGCATCAGCGCAATCACCTCCACCTGCTGCCGAGTATATGAGGGCTCGGCAGAAGACACTCGGGTTCAGATTGTCCGCGTGTTTAACGTGAATGCTCCAGCTCAGTTTTGTATTTTGTTGCCTGCCTGCTCGCCTCTTACCGGATTTTTGCTACTCCTCAGATTCCTGCTCTACCGCTCGTTCCTGCTCCTGACTCTGCGCTCCAGCTCCGGTACAGTCCACCCTTTGCCTTCGCCTCCTGTCCTGTCTTGGTCTCCGGCTTGCTCCCCATCTCCTGCCCTGGCTCCCGCTCTCTGGATTACTCCTGCTCGGTCCTCCGCGGTCCCGTCCTGGCATACTTATTATAATTGACAAACAATTTACCGACCAAACAGAGCGGGTTCAGAGCTTTTAAAAGTGGTACAGCGTATTTGTGAATGTGTGGCCCTGGTAAAAGTAACAGCACTTACTGTTATGTTAACAGTCTGTCCTCTGCTGCTCTGATGTGTGTCCTGTCTGGAGAATTATTGCACGTCCAGCTTCACCGTTTTATCCTGCAGATCCAATGGGGGACAAAAATGGGACACATTTTGAATCTTCTCTGAAAAGTCCCTCTTTCAATCTCCCTGGGGGGCTTTTCATACATTGTCGTGCAGTTTAAAAAAAACTGAACTTCACTAACTTTTAGTCTTTTAGTTTGTAAAACACCCATTCAAATGTCCCTCTGCCGCCTCAGCACACCCACAGTGCACCTCCAGGGGAGGGGTCCTTCACACTAGTGTAAACAGGTAGCTGTCTACACCAGTGCCCGATTCAAAAACAAATGCAGGCAGCACATATCTAGCTATTGGAAATAAAATTAATCTAATTGTTTAAGAGGGATATGTAGACTAGTATAAACAACCGAGTGCCATTTATTTTTCAGAAAAAACACTTTCCAATCATTGTTTTTACATACATTTATTTATTTTTAATATATATGTAAGGGTTCTTTGGGGCCCTCTGGTGGCCTCGGGAGCCTAAGCGGCTGCCTAGTCCGCTTATAGACTGGGCCAGCCCTAGTCAGGACTAAACATGGGGAATCACAGTTTCAGTTTTATGCAGCTGAAGCCTAAAACGGTCTTCCTGAAGATCTGAGACAGGCCTCTACTTTGACAATGCTTAAATCCAGTCTCAAAACAGTTCTGTTTAGATGTGCATATCACTGAAAGGTTTTTATTCTTCACTCTCTTTCAGTGTTAATTTTATGATTATGTTTTGATTTGTTGTATTGTGATTTTAATGTCTTATTTTGTAAAGCACTTTGAATTACTTTATGTACAAACTGTGCTGTACAAATAAACTTGCCTTGCCTATTACTATTGATCATGGGGTGGTGCCCCTGTTTAAAAACAGTATTTCAAAATTATCACACAATTTTGAGATGTGTAATATTTTCAGAATTGGATCTCTAAAAGTTACGAACTTCATTTTAAACAGCCCAGCTCCAATTAAATGCACCAATGGGTCAGTAGATATATTAGAGATTCACCATTCATAAAATTTTAAAGAAACTGTTCAACATAATTATAATAGGAAGAAAGAAAAATGGATAGAATTTTACAGCCCTGGAGGGTGAATGCTCTAACAGTACAAATTAAGGTTACTTTGGTTATTGCCCAATTTGTGTATTAATTAATGATTCTCCCTTCACCAAGTGTTATGTTTTTTAAACCTTTTGAACAAAACATTTTCAAATGTAAATGGAATACTGTCAAGATAAAATTAAAAAGCAATACATATATAATTAAGTTAAAATGGAGGATTGAATCTAAAAAAACAACATAACGGACATAATTCAAGGTGTTCAGGTGCAAGGGCCTTGGATGAATTCAAATATTTGTATTTGGGGCAAACCGTTCTTGTGGGTCAACTGTATCAAAATGGGTTAATTTGTGTTAATAATCTTTTGAATATATCTGGATGTTGTCGTCTTTTTTACTAGAAAATTGTAATATATCTTTAGACTATTTAAGTTTTAATCAGCTACTTTCAGTCATTTTTAAAAGCTGGAAAAAGAAACTGAAAAGAGAAAAGAAAGGTAAGTTATTGGTTTGTTTCTCACAAATAAGAAGCCATAAATGGCTTACTGCTATAAACACAAACAAAATCATCAACAAATGTACTCTTAATACAACTGGCACTTCACTTGTTTTCTCATAGAGCCTGCTTGTTTTGGGCCAGCCAGATGTGTCCTGCAAACAACATTTCCATTGTGACCAATGCAGACATCAAGAGCCAGCTGGATGTACGCAGAGTGCCCTATGAGAGCTACGATCTGCCGACCTGTCCTGTTGACATCACAGAATGTTTCTCTAAAGGAGACGAGACCAGAGAGCTGATGTTGGACTTTCTCACTGAGGTCCTGGACTTCAGTAAAACAGCCTCGCCTGAGCTCAGAGAGAAAGTGCTAAGGCTGCTGCGAGACTGCAGTACAGTGTAGAGAAAGAGGGGAGAGTGTTTTTGTTAAGAATGGCAACTGGTGGACCCACATATGCAGACAAAAAATGTATTTCTTTATTTTTAGTCTGCAAAAATCTTCAAAAATCTCATTAACATAGAAATTAGCCTGAGCATAAGTTCACCACTTGAATGACAGGATGACCTGGCCCTAGAGATCAGAGGTCAGTGCTCTGCACCCTGGCCCAGAGTCTTGACACTGATGTAAATTATGACTTTATTTGCACTGCAACTTTATTCTCACAAAATTAAGACCTTTTTCATATATACGTGTGGGTGTGTGTGTGTGTGTGTGTGTGTGGGGTGTGTGTGGGGGTGTGTGTGTGTGTGTATACGTGTATACAGACACACACAATGTCCCTGTCCTGTAGTCTACGAGACAGGGGAATGGACACACAATCACACAAAAGCTAAATGTAACACAGCAGTACACTCACTATGCACACAACACACTCACTACACACACACACACACACACACACACCACACTCGCTATACAAACAACACACTCAATATACACACAACACACTTATTGTGCGCACAACACACTCATTATATACACAACACACACTCACTATAGACACAGCGCACTCAATATACACACAACACACTCACAATACACAAAACACACTCATTATACACACAACACACTCTATACACACAGAAAACTCACTATACACACAACACACTCACTATACACACAGAAAACTCACTCATTATACACAACACACTCACTATACACACCACACACTCTCTAGACACACAGCATACTCACTATACACACAATAAACTCACTATACACACAGCACACTCACTACACACAGCACACTCACTACACACAGCACACTCACTATACACACAAGGCACTCACTATACACACAATGCACTCACTATACACACAACACACTCACTGTGCACACAGCATACTCAGTATACACACAACTCACTCACCATGCACACAAAAAACTCACTATACACACAACACACTCACTACACAACGCACTCACTCACTGTACACACAATAAACTCACTATACACAACTCACAATACACACAGCACACTCACTTTACAAACAGCACACTCACTATACACACAAGGCACTCACTACACACACAACTCACTTACTGTACACACAAACTCACTATACACACAACTCACTATACACACAACACACTGAATTTACACACAACTCACTCACTATACACACAAAAACTCACTATACACACAACACACTCACTATACACACACACGACACACTCACTACACACACAACTCACTCACCATACACACAATACACTCACTATACACACAACTCACTATACACACAGCACACTCACTATACACACAACACACTCACTATACACACAACTCACTCAATTTACACACAACACACTCACTATACAAACAGCACATTCACTGTACACACATTCACTATACACACAACACACTCATTATACACACACAACACACTCACTATACAAACAGCACAGTCACTGTACACACATTCACTATACACACAACTCACCCACAATACATACAACACACTCACTATACACACAGCACACTCACTATACACACAACTCACTATACACACACACACAGCACACTCACTATACGAACAGCACACACACTATACACACAACACACTCACTATACACACAACTCACTCAATATACACACAACACACTCACTACACACCCAACACACACTCCTATACACACAACACACTCACTATACACACAACCCACTCACTATACACACAACACACTCACTACACACACAACACACTCACTATGCACACAAGTCACTGTACACACAACTCACTATAAATACACAGCACACTCACTATATAAACAGCACACACACACTATACACACAGCACACTCACTATATACACAACACACTCATTATACACACAGCACACTCACTATATACACAACACACTCATACACACAGCACACACACACAACACACTCATTATACACACAGCACAAACACACACACACACACCGCACACTCACTATATATATAGGTATGCACTGCATTCAGCCCAGGTCACACCTTCAGGACATATATTACCGTTTTCAAAACATGTCTCCTTCAGCATTGGCAATGGGAAGTCAGAGTTAAAAGTCATTGGAGTTGGAAGTGGAACAGGTAACATCCAAGCAAGTATGCTCTACAAAACTGTATCCATCTTATTCTGCCTCGTCCACTATTAAATCCGACTTTAACCGACTTGCATTGTTTCCTTGAGTGGCTTCAAAATGGTTCTGTAGTCTGTATAACTTTTTTTTGTTGAGATTAGCACATCTCAATCATACCTTGAATACAAAATGAACCTACATAATTCATTTCACAGTGTCTTCAGACTTATCTCTACAGTATTTGTTTTATTTATTCAGAGCGATCCGGAGCCTGTTCACATTTTCATTCACCCTTTAATTTAGAAAAAAATAAATAAAAATGGGTTAATGAGTGTTTTTGATCATGAGTATTATTGCAATACACTAAAATATATTAGCTGTTCTAATGTCCATGTCTCTTTATATTTTTGTACACTGTAATGATTGTTTAGGTAACATTTACGTGGAGATGCTCTATCAGCTGCATCTGAAGCATCCCAGGGTTCTAGTGGATAACAAAGTAGTGGAATCCAGCAGCCAGCAGCTCCATAACAACAGAGGTACAAGCTTTAGGGACACATGTATCATATGTAGATTTAACTTGATGTATTCATTTATTTTTGAAATAAACGCAAATATAAATTACCTGTTAAGACTTTAGCTAATCATTATACTTTTCATTCGCATCATGTACGCTAGGCATGTTGTTTCACACACTCCATTACTTCTGTCCGTATGTACTTGTGACAGGTTTGTGTAGTGCAAGTCGAGGAGGTAACTTAAAAAATAATGCTCAAATATACATATTACTGAATATTTTATGTGACAGTATCGGGTTTATTGGCCGTCAGGTTTTTGTCAGCTCCATCAGATCCATGCAGTTGGTGGGTGTTTTTGCCATTTTTACAAAACTTGACGACTACAGTTCAGATTATTTGGTTTAAGTAGTGAAGGGCATTGAAATCTACAGCCTGATTTGTGTTATTATTTACACAAATTAATTTATTATTTGAAATTGGGATATTTTGAACACAAATGTTCATGAAAGTATGAAATTACAATTTAAATTTTTTGATATATTTCAGTTGATTGCTTTATTCCAAACAATGAAATTACACTTAGCAACTACCTCTTATGTACATAGACAAAGTGAAGCCAAGATACACTACATATGAAAAAAGACTTTTATGGCAGAAAATTATTTAGCACACTGATAGCTATTGGAATAAAGCAAAAAAAAAAAAAAAATGCCTTGAAGTGCGTGTTATCGTCAATCTTTAATGCCTTCCTAATGGTAAACAGATCAGATAAGTGTTGGACAGGGTGTGACTGGTCTGAGACTGTTGCCTTTGCCCTACTCAGGTAACGTGAAGTGGCAAGGTCTTTCAGTTGGTTCAGGTGAGTTCAGGTTAGTTAGACATTTAGTTGGATTGTGATAAATCTCTTGTGTTCTGAGTTGACAATAGCTGAATTATATGGGGAACGATGTGATCATTTATGAGGGGAAGCTGGCCCAATGTGGTTAAAGCAGATGGAGGCAGATTGAAATAAAAAGTATCTTTTACCAGATTGAAATGTAAAATTACTCAAGAAAACAACCTAAACTCTTCATACAACTAAACAGGAAATAAGCAACTTAAATGAAATCTGCATCACAACCACGTGCACACGACTACACTGAAGTCCCCTGATGGACTAAACCTGTCTATTTTTATACTCTCCCCAACAGAAAGACCTCCCCCAGGTAATTACGATTCTTTTCACAGTTGCCAATTAGGTTTTAACTTTGGCAGTATATAAATTTAACTGCTTAATTTATGAGGGCCTAAATCCCTGTAACAAAAGTGCATCTATAAACACTGAAATACTGAAACCAAAATACACAAAGACACTGAAACAAAAGGGAACTTTAACCAGTTCTCTCCTCCACATGATCCAGCCCATGACCTCAGCCAAAGGCTTTAAAAATGGCTGACATTAGGCCATGTGGAGACTCAGGTAAGTAATGAATGTGGATATGCTTGAATAGGTTTAATCAAATAAAACATCTTGAAAGTAACTTGTGTATGTGTGATATTTAGCTTAAAGGTGAACTATAACTAAACAAAGACAAAACATAACAAATCCGGAATAGTTGTGTCTAGCAGTTTAGTTAGTTATAGGAAAAAATATGGGAAATGAAATGAACAAATGTATGAAATTAAATTAATGTGAGGTAAATGGGACAAAGGTATGACAAAGTATAAGGGTCACTTAAATAAAAAAAAAAAAATTATGCAGGCGCTACAAGAAAAAAAGTCGTAATATTACGAGAAAAAAAGACGTAATGTTACGAGAATAAAGTTGTATTTTTATGAGAATATAGGCTGCTGTGCATAAATTTTATTTATTTATTTATTTATAGCGGACAGTGCATGTTGACCAACAGTAACTGTTTAACATGCCAGAATTAGCCAAGAGGCTAGTTTTCATCTGTTGTCCGTTGCCATGATGTACAGATGGCTCCTTGCAAATTTAAATAATTTACAGAGGACACAGAATAAAATAAAAATAAATGTACATTTACAGGTGTTGTAAAAAGGTAGAAAAGCATTAAGTCTTGAGCAGTGAATCATAGCAAAGACAAGCAAAGTGAATCATAGCGAAGACAAATGAAATAATTAAAACAGACAGGTTATTAAAAACAGCATGCAATTAATAACAGTAAAAGATTATGTTAAAAAGCACAAGAAAATAAACAAAGGGCTAATAAAAGGATTTGTTGAAGCAGAATTACAGAGGCGCACATGCAAAGGGACAAACACTAGATGGCAGCAGCAGGAGTTTGGTGTTGACAGGTCTGATTTGTTAAAAGCCAACGTTTAAATTGAGACTTAAAAGAGCTGTATGTGGAGCTCTCCCTGATAGGTGTAGGGATGCTGTTCCACCCTTTAGAAGCTCTAACAGAATAGGCTGATTGACCAAATGCTGTCTTTCTGAATGGAATCAGACAGTCTCCTCTTGAGGCTCCTCTAGTGATGCGGGTTGAGCTTGATCTTAGGCTAACAAAGTCATTGAGCGGTGGAGGGGCGAGTCCATGTAAGATTTTATAAACAAAGCAGGCATCTGTGAATCTAATCAGATTCTCCCAACTTAAAATATTATATTTAGATAAAATGCTGCAGTGATGGATGTGGCGTGGTTTTTTGTCTAGAACTTTGAGTGTCTGTTTATACAGTGTTTGTAGTGGTCTGAGTGTGGTGTGGTTGGCCTGGGAGAAGCTCATCAGGCAGTAAGTCAGGTGTGAGAGAATCATGGCGTGCATGTGTGGACATAGAATTTCGGATGAATCTGAAATGAGTGACCAGTGCGTTATGAAGAATTTGGAGCATTTTGTTCAGATATAGCAATTTCTTCTAAATCTGTCTGGTTTCTCCGACTAAACAAACTCATATGCTGGCAGTGTCCCTTCAAAGTACTTATACTGATGACAGTGTGGTGATGGTGGGCTAAAAGACACAGTATTTCATTGTGCATAAACCCCAGTTGAAAGTTTCTCTGAACAAAATGCTCCAAATTCTTCTTAACACTGTTAGGCGTGTTCTTATCAAAATGACGACTGGATTCGATCAGTTCAAATCTCAAAAGTTTATTCCCCTGACAGATACAATCTAATACAGTACCCGGGGTCAAAATGATCTATCCCTCGTTTGTGCAGCAGGCGGTCTGTCTGATTTTCCCTGGCCCCAAAGAATAAAATGTAACATGTAACATGAATATGCAAATATTGTGATGAGTAGGTTGACGCCTTGGTTCCTCCTTCCAGCCTCGTTCACTTCTCCGGGCAGCACCGGTTTGTTTTTCGGCCTTGGGTCTCGTCCGGCCGCCTTATCTCTGTGAAAGGAGTTTCTGCAAAGAACCGGCTGCCCCCCATAACTCACATCTTGCAATGCCTCCTTTAATACGGGAGTATTATACTCAGTGAATAGTTTCGGTGTTAGTACATATTGTTCAAACTTTAGCATAAACATGGTGCCCGTTAGATGACCTTAAAAAGAGTGCAACATTCAAAGGATACATGAATTCAGTATACACATAGTGGTTACATGACAATATTCAAAAGTTCTATGATTTCAGTGTCAAAAGGTATATATGTAAATGTGATGCACCTAAGAAGCTTTATTCAATCAATATGCATTCAATAATTTTGATATATGTATTTGTAATGCAACTCAGAAGCTTTATTATTTGTCATACCCTTCAACACACAACGCAAAGTTAGGTTTAGATGTTTTTGAAAGCTGCAAATATGCCTAGTTTGCATAAGAAACTGCCAAAAAAAAAAAAGACAATACTATCAAAACACCATACACAGTGTAGTAGCCTCTTTTTTTTTCTTTTTTTTTCTTCTACTTCAAACGGCCTATACCACATTTCAAACCATGAGTCAGGAACATGTTTTGGTTTGAACCTTTAGCCCCACCCTTTCTTCCACTGTAATATTGTACAGACACAGAAACAACTGTCTGGGATAGTGTTCTGTAGTCACTCCTTATATGTCTCCAGCCTGCTGTTTGCTAGTTGCTAGCTGTTTATCACTCTTAAGAATCAAGTGTCTGTAATAGTGGCTGTCTCTCAGATGCAAGCTGTCTTGTCTTGCCTTGCTCAGGTCTGGCTGAGGTAAGACATCCAGGTTATCACTCACTGCACAAGTCATATTCCGATCCCCATGTCCCCATGTTTGGGTAGCATGTGGCTTTACCAAGCATTCACATGTATCTTTCACTACCTTATTACCCATAATGCATCAAGATCATAGTAGCAACAAAAGAGGGGCATGGATCTTTTGAATCAATTTAAGCTGAATTGAAATGATGGTCATAAAATCAGGCTATCGAGATATATATATATATATATATATATATATATATATATATATATATATATATATATATATATATATATATATATATATATATATATATATATATATATATATATATATATTTTTTTTTTTTTTTTTTTTTTTTTTTTTTTTTTTAAGGAATTAAATAATGAATTTCAAATTGTGAGGACGGGTCACATGTATCATGTGGGGAGTTCTTTTCTTTCCAATTTGTATCTATTTTTACACTGTTTAACATTGAACCAACACAATAATCAGCACAGAAGCAGAGCAGGCGACATGAGTGAGAGCTTTGAGCACAAAAAAAACATATTTGACATCATAATAACAGTTGTTTTTTGTTTGTTTGTTTTTTGCTTTTTTTTGTTTTTTTAGATTAGATCATGAGACAGATAATTATGCATAGTAGATTATGAATGATATGAAATAGTAAACACACTTTGAACCATTTTAAACCGATCTTAGTCTTGGTCATTTCACTCTGGGGTTAGTTTGTTGTTAAACTAATTGATTGACCTTTGTCATATAAATAATAAAAGAGACAGACTTTTGGATGGTTCTTTGAAATGAACAGATCTAAAAGATTCAGATCCCCTAATAGAGCTGAAAGTCCCATCACTAGTATTGGTTATTACATGAGGAAATACATCCATTTTCTTCCGCTTATCTGGGGCCGGGTCGCGGGGGCAGCAGTCTAAGCAGAGACTCCCAGACTTCCCTCATCCCGGACACGTCCTCCAGCTCCTCCGGTGGGACCTGGGGGAAATGCAATATAAAATGAATACATTATATTTTACATTCTTTATTTTGTTTTTATTTGGCAGGTTTTCCCATACAATGCATGATGTAGAGATCTGTTGCTGTAACAAATTTTGAAGCATGATATATTGTTATAAAGAAATACTGCGATAAACAATAATATTGAAACTACTGCAAGCCACTAATTAAGATTTAAATAATGCAGTATAATCCCAGTAAATCATTTTTAAATAGACTGTTTCATTGAAAGACATAAGCTGCAACAAATAAATAGCAGAATGTACCAATAATCAGCCCTAAAAGGGAATTATTCACCCCTCCACAGCTCAAATCTTACCTTATTACAAAAAGATACTCAAAGTCGACCCACTTTTGCAACGAAAAAGTATTCACAATGAAGATACAGTTCCAATTTTCATATACTGAACGATAAGATATAGACATTATCATTACCATTTAATTATTGTAGGCTGTTGTTGCATGTGTGTGTATGGTGTGGTGGTATGGTGCAGGTGTGTCAGCAGACAATGCAAATCTCCTGTGTTCACTTTTTTTTTTTTTTTTTAACCACAGATGTAAATAAGGTATACTTGTATTCCTTTTTGTTGCACTACTTACTACCAAAAGGGGAATATCCTAACTTCTGTCATAAGCTAAAATAAATAAAATAAGGACAAAATAATTCAGGATGCTGTCTGTCCTGAATCCATAGATGCTGTACTATGTGAAGGATCCTGGAGCCACCATCAGCTTCTTTCATAGTCTCCTCAAGAAGAATGGAAAGAAGCTGATTATCTCCGCAGCAGGTACTGAATACTATGTCGCATCCTCTCACCTTCAATTTTCTTTTTGCACTACCAGTAACTAGGAGAGTACACTTAGACTTGATTTTTAAAAGCAAAATAAAGATAATTTTTGTTCTTGAAAGATCTCATTGAATGATGGAGGCTGACCAACAGGAGGAGTGGGTCAGGGGAAGTGTCTTGGTTTGATCATAGAGCTATGATCAGAAAATTTGCAGATATCACCCATAATGTATATCGTCACAGGTATCAAATCATTGATATCGTTCAGCCCTACCAGGAAGCTCTGTATGTAACTGGATTTTTCTTAAACAAGTGTTAAGGGGCTGTCTTCCCATAGACGTATCAAATGGTAAGAAAAATATAAGGGGGAATTAATTAATAATCAAAACCCTGAACAATCTCAGGGTCATTGTGTCTAGACCAAACTCCGCTTTTGAGGTTGTTGACAAATGATGACACATGATTCACAAAATGGCATTGTGGATTCATTTATTTGTGCATTTCAGAGGCAAGCGCTCAGGTAGTGATCTCCAAAGCTGTCCGCAGTTGTGCCTCTCAAAGGGATGGCATGCTTCTCCATCTGTGCCCAGTGCAAATATAAACACCCTGCCGGACGCCCGTGGGGTTCCCTATAAGAGCTATAAGCTGCAGTCTCATGTGGACATCACTGAATGTTTCACTGAAGGATACGAGACTGGAAAGCGACTCTTGGATTTTTTAACCAAGGTGCAGGACCAATAAAGCGCCTCGCCTGAGCTCAGACAGGAGGCGCTGAGGCCGATCCGTGCCTGCAGTGTAGAGAAGGGGGGAAGAGTCACGGCTAATGGTTACTCTGATTTCGTAGTAATACATGTTTAAATGGGAAAAGTCTCTAGCAAAGAAAGAAACAGATGAGTCAGTGTGTCCGCATGTTCTTTTTGGCGAGTTATGGATTTTCCACAAAATAATCTAATTATCTGAATTCGTGTTGCTATAAGATAAGAACCTTTATTTGTCCCATACATGAGAAATTTCATTGTTGCAACACACAGTTCTTCTATTCCACATTCTACATCAATCTACATAACAGTCTATCAGGGTCTACTTCATGAAGAGGTTTGGCAATCTATTCAGTACAAAAATAACACAAACGACATCGCCACAAGACTCAAAGGTTTGTGGAGTTTTAGCTCCATCTATTGGATTTTTTGGGATAATACAACAACCTGCACCCCATAGCAACGGCAATTTCCCGGAGCTTTGATACAACAGCAAAATGGGTTGTAGGGTGAAGTCAGGTAAACTGAGCCATCAGGTAAAATGAGCCACATAAGATTTGAGCCCCTAGCTCTTTCAATATTCACTCCCAATGTATACAAAGGGTCTCAAAGTGTTCTGTATGTAACAAAATACAAAACATTTGATTGGTGTGTTCTGCCTATGGTGAGAGGACCAAGCATCACATGCAGAGCAGAACAGTGACACTATGCACTAGCAGGACTGTTTAACTTGAAAAGCATAATGTTCATAGCTTAACTGAAAATTAATTTACAGCTACATAATTTATATGTAATACATGTAGCGACTGTGGGAGCCTATATATGTGAGTGTAAGTGAGTATGTAGCTAACCTTGTACATGTAGTAAACATGATTATTCTTTTTCTCTTGGCACAAACTCGAAATAAAACCAATCAATCAATCAATCAATCAATCAATCAATCAAACCTATAGTTTTCAAAAAGAAACATTTTGATGGTGACTCAGTTTATCTTAAAGTCTTCAAATTGGGCCGGGCCTTTCAGCTAAAATGGGCCATCATCACATATGGGTTTTAGAATATATTATGATGGTTATACTTGATGATATAGAATTGATTGTAAATATGTGAAAATGTAATAACAATATTGCAATATTGTACAAACTTTTTTTCTTAAAAAAAAAAAATAAAAAATCATGGGGTGTGCAATGACATCTGCATCTCCTGCTGTCTGTTCTAATCAGGGGCTATGACACATGGGCCTTGTCCCAGTGTCTGTGGGCCCTGCACTGTGTTTCAGGTGGTTTCAGGGCTGTACACATCCTTAAACTGGAGCACAGGAGCTCTGAGCACTGGGTCTGGTCAGTGCAGTGTGCTGTGGAGCACAGACCACCAGAGGAGGCTGAGCTCAAGAACCTATGGGAGCTATGTGTAAATAATGCACTTTAAGGAGCTGACATCGTTTACTTCAGGAAAAAGGAACATGAGAAACTATAGAAATACCAGGGGCACAAGGAAGAGCTGGAGAAGGCCTGGAAGGTGAAGGCATCAGTGGTGGCTGTGGTTATTGGAGCACTTGGGGCAGTGAGAATTTACCTTTTGTGGGCTTTTTAGGAATTTCTGTTATAGGAAATCAGTGATTTTTATTTTATTTTATTTTTTTCCATATCTTTTAAGGTAGATGGCATAGGAACCCCAAAACCAAGTTATTATAGTAGTCATAGTCTCCAACTATCACACACATCCCAGAATATAAGTAATAGTCTTTAGTATGTATAATGACATCATTCAATGCCAAACATGACCTAAAATTATTGCCTCGGGTGATTTCCCAAAATATTGACCTGACTTCACCACATTAGTCTAAGGAGTGAAAGTTATTGCAAGCCCACAGCTTTTCACTGAATCAGAGTTTAAATTATTTTAATATGCACTATAATATCTTCTTGAGGGTTGGTACAGTGTAAAAAAAAAAGTCTGACAACGCAGACTAAAGCTCGTACCTTGTTTTTCATGCAGCTGCTATAGAGTTGACAGAGGTTCATTCTGATCCTTGCGTAACGCCCTTTCATAACTAAATCAGAGGAGGGAGGGAAGGAGGGAGGGGCAGTGACCTGAAATAGAGGTTACACGGCAGGCGGGTTCACTCAGACTTGTTGAACAGACAAGAGAAAGAGGGAAGTGATCAGTCAGAAGGTACTGAAGATTCCTTGTGTTTAAAAACGCTTCAAGAAACAGACATGGCTGCGGAAAAGACCGAAACGTGCTACCAAGACTGCTGCGTCGATAGCTTTATGTTTTATTTGGAGCACTCCGGAGAGCACCAAGCCATCCTGCAGTGCGTCAACAGCGTCCTACCTGAAGAGTTCAAGAGGTAAACATACTGGACACATTTCACAGAAAACCCTGGATAAAGTACATTTATTAATACACTAAGAACCACTTGAGTGCAATACTTATCATAGGGAACTTGGAATGGTTTCGGGTTTTAAGAAGAAAGGAAGAAGAAGTTATAACTATAGGCCTAGATTAAAGAAACCGTTACTCGAATAGATGTCTAATGCGCAAATTCAGGCATTTGCAAAGAAGAAAAAAAAAAAAACACACACACACAAAAAAAAAAAACACACGAAGAAGTGGGCTTGACTTTACACGTTGGATATTCGCCTTTGCAACAACAGCGGAGTTTTTCACTGATCGCCCGTTCGCTCGAGCGCTGTGCGGTACTGTCATTGTCAAACGCGATAATGAAAACACAAACAAGAACAAATAAACAAAAATAAAACAAATAAACAGACAAATGAAACACTTCAAACTAATGAAAAAATACTGTGTACATATCTTCTATAAAACGTGTGATATTTTAGTTTATTTTAAAGCATTTTATATGCTTAATCAATTAATCAATTAGCCTTTTTTTTTTTTTTCTTTTTTCAATAGCTTCCAAGTCAGGTGACCTAGAAACTCCAAGCAGTTATTATAGCAGCCCTATTCCTCAGGTATAACACGCACCTTTTCTTTTCTAGAATTAACCCTTTGTGGAAGTTTTAGGATTTTTTTTCTCTTGAGAATCTGAGATTTTTTGAAATTTTTTATTTTTTCATTTTTTATTTTTCAATAGCTTCTAAGGCAGATGACCTAAGAACTCCAAACCAAGATATTATAGTAGTCCTAATCCCCAGATATCATGCACACACACCTTTTGGTTTTCAGAATTAACCCTTTATGGGCTTTTCAGTAATTTCTTTTATAGAAAATCTGTGATTTTATATAAGTCAGATGACCAACAAACCCCTGGCAACATGTGGACTGATTGGACAAACTCCCATAAACCCTTGAGCAGCCGATGGAGAGTATGGACTTGGGCCAGTGTTCTGCAAACAGGACCAAAACCCACACTGCTCCCCCTGAATCCGAGGTTCGTTTATAGGTCGGACTCTCCTCTGTAGTCCCAGGAATAGACCTTAGACCTTTTTTCGTAATTGTGTTTGATAATTTCAAGAGGTTATTTTTTTTAATCAAATGCCATTCACTAAAACAGTAATTTATTGATGGTCTCTAACCTTCGTACCTAGCGGCATTTCAGAATACAGCTCCACGCATCGCGTACGTCAGTGGAAACTCCCATTGTTATTGTGGAGATGAATATCCAACGTCCAACGTAAATCCAACTTCATTGCCTGTTAAAAAAATAAAATACTCATCTGTACTACATGTATCAATATTATGTCAAATAACTTGTTTTTGTTTATTTGTTTTTGGTACTATGTAGGTTATATCAATTTTCATGAACTATAGATCAGAAGATTGTTTATTACAGTATTTAACAGTTAGACCCTGTTACGGCCCAAGGCCTCCTACAGGCCTATGTATTGTCCCTGCTGTCTCTCCATGGACCTCTCCAGGTGTGCTCCTCCAGCTGGCAGCTGAGTGACGAAAGGGCCCTGCGTGTGATTGGAGCTACAATCAAGACCCTGGCCAATCCTTGCCTTCCACCTGTCCTTTAAAAGGACCCGCCCTTGGTCACTTCCTGCTGCTGGATTCTGTGCCTGAACTGCATGCCACTTGTTACTCTGAACTCTGAACTTTGAAATTTTGAAAAGCTTGTGACCAATTCCGATTTAAATCTGAAACCTTAGATCTTAGATCTTTTGTGTTTTCGTTCACACTTACACTAGTTTTGTACTCTCTGAGCTTTTTTTCATTAGCTTTTTTGTTTGTAGTGTAAATTTAAGTTGATGGTCTTTGTAATCCTCATTTATCTCCATATTAAAGAGCTACTTATTGTTTACCCTTTTTACATCCTGGGCTGTGTTACTTCATTTTTCCTTAGGAATGGTTTGTAACAGACCCTAATTGACCAATCACCATTGTGTGCATAATAGAGCATACTAAGTTTACCTTTTAAATCTTGGTGTGAAATTGAGCAAAAGAACAGCATCCATCTCCACATAAGCATTTAAGACCTCAGTGTGAAGGCCTTTTTTTTTTTTTTTATATGACAGCCAACCTATCATTTTATAGAAAATATGACTGAGCATTTCCTTGTATCTACATTTTGATGAGTTCCTTGTGAGAAAACAGACTAGCTTGTTAGATGCTATACATCTGTTAAGAAGTTAAATATATCAGTTGTTGATACATTATGCATTCTGTATTATTGAGTCACATAATGCTGCTTTAAAGAATTCTTGCATGTTGCTGTGTATTTGCAGAATTGCAGCAGGTAAAAGCAGCCTGGATGTGCTGGGTTTGGGAAGTGGTGGAGGTATGTAAAGCATGAATCAATAATTATACTTATTTTGGATTAGTTGTATGTGCCCATACTCAGATGCTAGTTTAATAAAATAATTTTGAGAAAAATAATTCTATTGGGTGGAACGTGAATAGCAGGATTCCCTGCAAAAAAATAGTTTGTCAGGCACCAAGAGATTTATCGTCCATTCAGTACCATGCCATATGGTTCATTTATCACATATTACTGTCACTGGCTTTCCCATGTTCCAGGGTTATGGAATAACTCGTGGCATAGCTCATTAAAATACTGAGCAGCTGAAAGTGGTTAGTTTGAATACACATTGTCTAGAACATTAAGAATATTTAAAAATAATATTTTTATGTTGAACATTTATCATCATAAAATCTGTGTGAACATAAGACTTGTTGGTATTTCTAAATAGATGTTGCAAAAAAATTCAGGACTTTTAGGCTGTATTTCATCATCTCTTTGCATGTATATTCATTGTTTGCAGGTCAGGTAGATGTCCAAATATTGACATTGCTCCAGTCCATATTGCCTGGTATTCAAATTACTTCAGATGTAGTGGAGGGCAGTATTAAGCTCACTGACAACTTTAAAGGTAAATCTTACACCATAAAATTGTAGATAATGAATAGAACATGCATCTAAGTTGTTCACATGATGCATTGTCACAGCGCTGGTAGCTAAGACTGCCAACCTTAAGAATGTCCAGTTCCACTGGCACATCATGTCAAGTGAGGACTATGAGAAGCAAGTCAAAGCAGTGGAGCACGTGAAGAAGTTTGACTTAATCCACATGATTCAGGTAAAAGTAAAACTAAGGAGAACATATACATGTAAGTATGGGCGCACTCACTTGCATATAGAACACATCTAAACTGAACTCTGCTTAAACCCAGAACTAAAAATGGATTAGACCATGACTAAAACAACACTAAAACATGACCCAACATCAAGTCTGCATCAGGGCTAAGCTGGGCTGGGCTTGCTGGAGCTTAGTTGAAAGAATAGATTCATTCATGACAGATGATCCATGCAACCAGTCCCTATGCCATTCATTTCTTGTTTTGCATGTCATTTAAAATAATTTGTTTAAAAAAGCATTTGAACCTTTGGACTTGAATTGGCACAGCCCAAATGACATGCAGGTGAACTCTCGGCAGCACACAAAACTTGAGCTTTGTTGCTTGGGCTAATTACTCCTAAAGATTATTAATTTGATTTATAGATGATCTATTATGTGGGTGACTTGGCAGCAACAATTCAGTTCTACCATGGGCTTTTGAAAAAGAATGGACGACTCATGATCATTGTTGAAACAGGTTAGTAATGTTTAACTAAGAATTGGGTGCGTAGGAGGCTATGAGGAAGTTACATTAATACCCTATATACAATCAAAACTTTGTCATCAAAACAAATCAGTCTACGGGCAATTTCTCACACTTACAATGTAATTATAATGAAATACTCGTTAATATATACTGGGGCAACTTCTTAACAAAAAATAAAATTAGTAAGTAGTAGTAAAAATATACTCGTCAACAAGACCCTGAGATACTTGAACTCCTCGACTTGAGGCAGGGACTCTGCACCCACCTGGAGATGGCAAGCCACCTTTTGCCAGTCGAGAATGGCCTTGGATATGGAAAACCTGATTTTCATCCCAGCCGCTTCACACTCAACTGCAAACTGCCCCAGTGCATGTTGCTGGTCCTGGTTCAATGAAGCCATCAGAACAACATCATCTGCAAACAGCAGAGATGCGATATTGTGGTCCCTGAACCGACTCCTTCCCGCCCCTCACTGCACCTAGAAATCTTGTCCATAAAAACAATGAACAGAAGCCCTGGCGGAGTCCAACATGCACTGGGAATAGGTCTGATTTACTGTGATTTACTTAGTTTCCTTCCTTTTCATTTCCCTGTTCTATACGTTTAAAAACAATGATTTAATTATAATTTTTAACGTAGTTTTTCTCTATAATGCTTTATCTTCTGTAGCTAACGGAGGCTGGGACACTCTGTGGAAGACCCATAAGAATGATCTATGCACTCACACAATCACTGAGTACCGCTCATCTGGAGAGGTGAAGGCCTGTCTTGACAAACTGGGCCTAAAATACGATGAGCACCCAGTTCCTAACACCTTTGACATCTCGGAGTGCTTCAACCCAAAGAGTAAACTTGGCTGTGATCTGCTCAACTTCATGACAGCCAAAGACGACTTCCATGCGTCCTTCACCCCAGAAATCAGGGAGGCCATCTTGAACGTGCTAAAGAACAAATGCAGCACTCAGAAAGATGGGAAGATAATGTTCAACAGCAACCTAAGCTGCATACTCATCCATGCATAAGTCTACTGCGAAGATACAGAAAGGAAGCTTTATTGCATACTATTAACTTTTAGTTTTCTTACAAATAGCACTATCTAATACAGTTAAGTACTATTTTTATGTAATCAGCTAATGCACTCAAAGAAGCATATGATTTAGCTAGGCTTGTTATGATATGTTGATATCATTGTTCAGAGTAGCTGCACGCTTACCACACGTTTGTGACTGACTTCCACTCAAATAGCCAACAGATGTTGTGTTTTGTTTTTATGGTTATGAAATTGAATAAAATTAGACTGCATTTAAAGGATTTATGCCTAGTTTTCATTTTTATCATCATTATTTATAATAAAGTCCCTTCTGTTTAAAGGATATTGCAATTTGGAATTCATCCATCCCCTAATCTTAAAGGCATACTATATAACTTTGTTATGTCTCACTAGTCTGTGTGATGCTTGAAACAAGCATGGGACAGCATCAAGTGGAGTCACAACAAGTGAGGTGGCCGCACTCATAAGAATGCATGTTTTTCAGCGTATTTTTGAGCAATAAATACAGAATAGATACGCTTAATGCCATATTGTGAAATATTCCAGGCAAAACAATAACTTCTCAGTGGAGACAAGATGAAGCAGACTGCTCACCTGAAAAATGTACATAGGTCACATTTAATTCTAATATTATTTATAGGAAACATTAAATGATTGTTAGTTTTTTGTAAATATTTTTCTAATGTACATCAAGATAAGATGTTACTGAGGCATTATAGGCTGTTACTTTAAGCGTTTTGCACGAACTGCTTTAGTTTCACCGCTAGGTGTCACCAGAGCTGCGTGAATGTAGCGGTGAAAGGAGCGAGGCTGGAAAATCCTGTTGGCAAATCTTGGACTTCAGCATGCAGTTCTTTGTCTCTCTTTTTGTCGTTCGTTGTTGATACACTTTTATCCTAAAGTGACATCACTCAACATTATATATCCTAGACCTATACATTCCCATTATCTCAGATGCAAACAGGCATGGCTGTCATGATTGACCTCTTAGCACGACATAGTTAAATCACAAGAATATGCAGATCTAATTGTTGAAGTCGAAATACTTCATTCTAGAAACCTGACAAAGCGGTTACTTGTTCATTTGTGTGTGAACAACAACAACATAACATTGAAGACTGACTAACCCAAGACTGAAATAATGTGTGCTCGTCCATATATAGCCTATATTTCCAATACTTTGACTGTATTCTGTATGAATTGCGTATTTGTTAACTACAGGAATCAGTAAACGTAAAATGAAATCTAAATCTTTGAGATACTGTGGGCAATGGCAATATTTCAAGTATACCTATCACTTATGTTTTAGTAGTTTACTAGACTGAACAGCCTCTATTACACCACTTAGTCACTGGGTCAAATAAGATTAATTAATGTTTCCCACTGTATTTTACCGTCAATAAATTCACGCATGGTGTGCGTGGTTTTCTATGATTGACCTGTGCGTAATGGTCTGCGCTCGGTTGGGTCACATTTTGGGAAGGTTCAACACTAGAATTTGCGCCACAAACGAGACTCACGTGACAATTTCTTACATTTGACGTGATATAACCATAGAGTGGAGATAATCAAGCCGTCTACGAACACAATACGCGTGTGGATAACAGTATGAGATAGGGGAGTGATCGCTGAGGCGACTGTGAGAAGACACGAGGAGGAGAGCGAGGAGCAGTGAGTGAGACCAGACAACAGCTGGATACGGAGTGCGCTTGCCCTGCGTAGTTCCACAGGATACTGTGAGGGATGAGACGCACTCTTTCGCTTCGGTCCGCAACTTTATCTTGTTGTTTGCTGTAGAAGTTTGGCAGTAAAAACAGATTTTCAAGGAGTAATTCTTCAAAGAAGACAAACTTACACGGGATTTTAGGAGCTCGAAGTGGATTGGACAAGCATGACTGACTGCGCAAAGTGAAGTGCCATTTTAAAGCGGTAAGTTTAACTTTCTTGCCAGTTTTATTCAATCTGAGTGGAACGTAATTCCTTGTGTTTTATTGTAGGTGAAAAAAGAAGCGATGTGCGAGCGCCATGTGCCTCTCCCCGGAGCGCCAGAGAGGATTTAAGCGTCGTTCATTGTGAATTAGTTCCAAAGTCAGTCAAAAAGATGAGAGCCGTGAAAATATTGCTGCTCTTCCTCCTGCACCAGGTGAGTTCAGCGGAGCGAGTCAGTACAGAAAAAAGTCATGTTTTGGAGAATTAAGACAGCTGGGCGAAAGTGCGAGGGCTTGTTCAGGACTTTCAGAGTATTTGCAGTTTCCTACACGGACTTTTGGAGCATTTGTAAGACATTGTTTCACATTAAATTAGGTTACATATATATTTACAATGGCAGTAAATGTTAACTTCTGCCTATAACTTTGCGTTGTCTAAAATATTCCAGATAAAAAGAAGATGTAGGTATAGGTAATGTATCACTTTACAACAACCAAAACAATGGCAGAGACCGTGTCAATTCTTGTAATACATGTGATATTATATGTCTGACATACTGTAGGCTAATAATAAAGTAAGCTGTGGTAAGCATGTATGGGAGTATAAATGTGAAACCTTTTAGCTTTTTCAGTTTTTGCAACAGCTAAAAAATAGTGCTACCTTTTACTTTAAACCGTATAAAATAAAAATCATTTGGGGATATGAACGGATTCAAAATTTACAGTGCAATTTATGAACAATAGGAATTAATAGAAATCCTACACTGTCCAACTCATTGTGGCCATATGCTTTAAATTATTTCTATTTCTAACGCCTTAACACTCCTTGGTATCTCTTTACCTGTCTTCTTCCTATTTTTCTTTACTTCATCACTTAAGACACTCCTGATCACTTTGTCAAACCTCAAACCAGCTCCCAAGTAAAAACAAACAAACAAATAATCTCAAAATCTGTAAAAATAAAGAAGACAATAGGTGAAAATTACTTTGCCGTGCCTCAATGATAACATGTAGGAAGTGATGAAATTGCAAATCCGTGATTTTGGTATAAGCTTTAATCTTTCAGTTGTGCTGTTTTGATTGCAAGATATTACGAAGAAAGATTTTCGGCTTAAGGCAAATTTTCAAGTGCCTTTTTCCTGGTGGATTTTTATCATACACTTATATTCTGTGGCTCCTGCCGTGATCACACCAAAACTGGAAATGCCATGTTATTGAAGAACATCTATGGTATCCTTCAAAGATGTTTTCCCCATTTTTAGAGATAGCCTTGAACTGCAGTTTAAAAAGTGTATGTTGTAATCAGCCCAGCACCTTTGGGACCACCTTAGCCCCTAGAGAAGAGAGAGAGACAGAGGCAGAGTGAGAAAGAGGGTGCATCTCCAGAGACAAGCCCCTTCATATGCTCCAATGCACCCCTATGTCCCACTGGACCCGGTCTGTCTGAAAATGGACATATTGGTTCTTATCACGTTAACTACACCACTTGTCTGGGGGTTTAACTGTGAAGTGATAAATTGGTGTCAAGTTTTAGGACTCAAGTCATTTTGTATGATATTTGACCATGTAGATAGTGTGACTAAATTGAATTAAGTTTGAAACTGAGTCCTATAGACCTATATAAGAGCAAAAGTTTGACCGTGAAAAGATTAATTGTCTCACATATATATGTATATGTGTGATACACACACACACACACATATATATATACACACACACACGCGCGCACACGTATGTATATAGATTTTTTTTTCTTTCATTAGAAGATTAAATATATATATATATATATATATATATATATATATATATATATATATATATATATATATATATATATATATATATATATATTTATTTTTTTAAAGTCATATTAACTGTAACTGTAACATGTTAACTGTAAGATCAAAGCAATGTTTTGTTTTCTGTGGTTACAGACTTATATACATACACATATATTCTTATATGAAAACTTCAGCAGTTCAAGCATTTCATGAGTAAATTTGTATACAAAGAAAGCATTTTAAATGATCGGACATGGCCCCAAATATTTCATATTTTTTTATATATATGTTTGTATTGTCCAGATTCCTGTTTGTTTTTGTTTTTAGCCGTTTCTCTGGTTCTATAAATCTAGCCAGGTTTACCGTCACCCTCTAAGACATAAATATTAAAAAGGCACTTCAAATTTTCAGGTGAATAATACATTTTGATTATGTATTCACTTGTATTCACTGTAAGCACAGCACTTGTCATAGTTTAATTTTTGATTTAATAAATTCATGATGGTATTCTCAATGCTGAGATGCTGGATTTATCCCATTATTTGATGATTTTCCAAAAACATATTTTTGAGGTCATGAAGTCTGGAATGTGTGCATGTTTTTGCTTTATTTCATATGGCTATGCAGTTAATTTAATTTGAATAGAGACTGAGATTCTTTAATTTCTCAGTGATACGTGTGGGTCTTTTTTTAATTGAGAGATCTAGAGCCAATCCTTTGCATGTGTTTGGAGCAAATGTTCCTCTCTTATGTGTGGGAAAGAAATATTAAAACCCCTAAAAGTTTTTAATAAGATAAACTATAATCTAACCCAAAATTCTGACTGATTATTATGAAGAATCTTTTTTTGATAATACCGCCATACTCCCATTTCATACCATCAGTGCATGATAAAAAACAAAACAAAAACAACAACACATTTTTTCCTCTTCTGTACTACACGCAGTTGTCTAGTTGTCATGTATGACTAAATGCCGCTTTCACACCATATGTAAACAGCTCTAACATGAATCAAAGTGTAAAAATAAAACAGAAATGGGCTAACCCCGACCTGGCCTCAGCATCTGTGCCTTACCCCGGGGACGAATCAAGCAGGTCAAACCCTTCCTCAGAGAATCCATTCTTACAGTGACATCTGCCGCAGTTAACTCGGCTGGCAATGACAAGAGAACAATATAGATAAGATAAACCTTCTTCAAAAACTGTGCACTCTGCCACCTTTACCATAGGATTAAATGTATAAGAAGACATCGCAAGACCTCTGTAATGCAGTGTATGTAACCATGGTGATAGGGATGCTTGTAGCTGAGAGTAAAGACCTCAAGTTTTGATCTTGGCGATTTCTGATGATTCTTCCTTTAGTGAACTTGTGTGTGAATGATTGTGTGCTGATTCAGGGGATTACAAGATGTTTCTTGAAGAGGATTGGCCCAAGTTCGGTACTTTGATTTAGCATCTGTTTAAATGTCTTAAGTGTCCAAATGTTGTTGAAGCCAAAATTGCATCATTTTGCGTTTGCAGGAAAACAATGTATAAAATGAAATACCTTAAGACTCCACTAAATAAACAAACATTACACTGAAAAAAATAAATAAATACAAATCTTGAAATCTTGTTTAAATGGCACAACATATTTTCAGATCTGTAATTTTGAGTCAAATTTTGTACTCAGTTTAGTATTTTTTTATAGACAAAAAGTGTGGTATAAGTTAAGTTCTTAATGCATGAATCAGATTTGTATTTTCAATGGGGTGAGACAGTACACTGCGATACCCAAAGTCGAAAAAGCGTTTTGGCAAGGACGGCTGGTTTATCCTTGTCTTCATAACAAAACACAGATTCTACAGAAATCCCCTCCCTAAGGACTCTTTAACCCCTTTTCGCCTTTCCCATGCTCAATTATTTCTAACAGCTTATATTATTTATTTATTGTATATTTAAAAGCAAATAATGTTAAGAAAAAGTGTAATAAAATGTACAGTTGCGGGGATTAGGAGTACCTCTTTAATCTCGTGCTTGTGATAATACGGCATGGACTGATTGATTAGTTTTTCAGGAAGCTTATGTCAGAAAAACCTAATCCGTCTTTGGATTGTGCCAGCCTTGTAAGGTTTTCCGCACCGCCACTTTATCATGGCGGCGAATTACAGAGCTGCTGGGCTGTGATAAGGTCCTCGTCTCTTTTACCCGGAGCCCCCCTGCGACCCCCCCACTCTCCCCACCGGACAATAAAAAAATGTGTTTATATTCTTCACAGCCCCCTTGCTTGCACTTACTTCCTTTGGCCCTGGTCGCTTCACATCAACCTCTCCCGGGATTTGCCTTGTAAGAAAGCAAAAAAACTGGAACTGGAGTCTTCAAAAGCCACCACAGAAATTGGGAGGAGAATGGGGAAATAAGTAGCAGAAATGGCAGCAGGACACATTTCTGAAGAAGCGATTATAGGCCGCAAGTACTGACTGAGGTTTTGTGAATTTATTTTGAAAAGCAGGTTAAAGAGGATGCCACTGGTTAAAAGCGTACATTTGTAACTAATAGACATTCTAAAGGTACACGTTTCACAGCAACACATTGCTTCTTTTTTATAATAGATTTTTTTTACAGCTCCAATTCTGGATATTTCAATAGTGGATAGAGTCAGGGCTCTCAATGGATTTGTCGTAAAAGGTGACAGAATGTTAGCAAACAAGTAATTAATATGTAAATATGTTCTTCATTTAACGTAATTTCTAGCCTATTTATATATTACATTAGTAATCAATAATTTTGAGAGCACCCCTTCCCTTTTTTGATTGTGTGTTTGCTCAGCATGCAGAAACTCAACTACTACAATTTCCAGCCTGTCAAAACATAAACATAAAAAAACCCCAAAACTTTCTAGCCAAGTTTTCACAACCAACTGGATTCAATATTTTGGTGACTTTTCCATGTAATAAAGTACCCCAGTAAAGAGAAATTGTAAAACTAGTTCTGTGTGCGGTTTGCATCTCATTGTAAAGTGTTTTTTATCATCCGTGAACCAGGAAGTAATGCTGGTGCTCTATTACCATGCTAGTTGTTAGCAGTTTCGTCTTTTAAAATTGTGGACAGAACTTACAAACTCATTGCAGTGAATAACTAGGCCTGTCAGGATAAATACTATATCGACTTATCATTCAGTATATGTTTGCTAGAAATCATTTTTTGGGAGGGCTATATTTATTGTGATACTTTTTCTGTGTACTAGTGTACTTTTTTCTGTTCTACGATAGGATTTGAGCTGTAGACAGTTGAATACATTCTATGACTCATTATAGATACAAACTATAAATGACATAAATTTGTCTCAGTATTATTGTTTATATATTCAGCAACATATCATACTTCATATATATATAGTGTCAGGCCTATGAATAAGTAAGATGCTTGGAATACGTTAGGAGTGAGAAATATCTTTGGACCACTGCAAACAGTTTAACATTAACTCTTTTTTTTATTTTTTTCATATTTGAAACAAGATTACCCTTACACTAGTCTATATTATTTCCAACATCAGTACAGTACAAAAGTGTATCTCAAAGCTTGCACTGACAGCTTCATGACCCAGGCCTATATAGAGCCAACACAGCCCGCCTTCCAGGAGTGATTCTGGGGCTTACCTGGCACTGATGTGTATCTGCGAACATATTGGGGTCATACTGTTTCTCTCCCTCAGGCTTGTCTTGATATCCCTCATAAACAAGGCTATATCTGTGGCATTTGGAGTCCTCGGCCTCAAAGGTTGTCATTTCTTCACCTGTAATCCCATAAATGAACAACAGCGCCGTCTACAACAGTCACACAATCAAATGCATTGACAGCTTTTCTCAATCATCAATCATAATTGTGTGTAGCGTGGCAACAAATCCATGATAAAGGTCTAGAAAATTAAGATGGAAAAGTTGTGCGAAACTGAAAGGTGCAACAAGATTAATTTTACAAGATATGGTACTCAGTTAAGCCAAGCCAAGTCAGTTATTTCTACTGGGTTTATTTATAGTCACTTTGACAGACAGATCTATGGAGAGGAGACCCTGCTTATAGGCCTGTCATGATAATAACTTTTGAACTGTGATATATTGCTGAGATAAATATAGACACTAAATGATAATACTGAAACAAATTTATGCCACTGACACGATAACCTAAGAGGTGCCCAAACTTTTTTTTTTTTTTTTTTTATTGAGGGCCACATCTCAAAACATGTTTGAAGCGGAGGGCCACAGACTGGTGATCAATGCAGTGTGGTGCTTTATACACAGCTTTGACAGAGCCGCTGTATATTAATAAGGCTTAAGACACATTCATTTTAGGACTGTATCACAATGCAATGTGATGTTTGAGGTTATAGTGGTAGAAATAGAATTTGCTGTTAAAAGTACTGCTTATGATCAATTGGGCCGGTTCAGCAGGAGGCCTTAGGGGCAATAAAACTGGTCTGAGGGCCACATTTGGTCCCCAGGCCATAGTTTGGACACCCCTGACCTAAGAGCAGATTTAAATCACAAAAACTACTCTAAATCTACAATATTGTTTAAAAACAACAACAAAACAACAAAAAACATAAGTTAAAATAATAAACATCAGAGGAGCTGGAGGAAATGTCCGTGGTGAGGGGAGTCTGGGAGCCCCTGCTGCTGCCCTCACAATCTGGTCCCGGATAATGAGTCATAGAAGTTATTAATTCCACCATATCCAGCTTAAATCTTATCATATAGCCAAAAATAACCAAAAATTCCCCCCAAAAAGAAGAAAATGGACACATTGCCCCCCCCAAAATATTGCTCCAGCTTTCATATCTATTGAAGGATAAGTCGATATAGTAATTATTGTGAGAGGCCTAGCTGCTTACTGTAAGAAGGCCTTATTTTTGACAAATAAAACACTTGTTAAAAAGTACAGGAAGTAGCGATGAGTTTTAAAACGGAACAACTAAAACGGAAAATGTGTGCGTGTACACACAACACACACACACACATCTATCTATATCTATCTATCTATCTATCTATCTATCTATCTATCTATCTATCTATATATATATATATATATATATATATATATATATATATATATATATATATATATATATATATATATATATATATATATATATATATTCAAATCTTTAATCTAATGATGTTAACTATCTACTGTATAGTAATTCAGTTGCCTTTTGTGATCAATAGATGTGATAGTAGTGCTCTTTTGCATGGACAATAGATCCAAGATGGCTCCACGTGCTCCATTAAGGAGTTAAGTCAGACAATTATGAGTGGTATGATTACTGTCCTGGGGCTACTCTCACGATGAAGAGGGTACAGAGCTGGTTCTTCACTAACTCTGCACACGGCTCTATGTTAAATATGTTTTTTGATTGCGGTCCACATAGCTATGAATTTTGATGGCTGTTTTGGCGCCTCAGGCATACTCCAATGTGCAGTAGCTTATAGCATTGCGCGGCAGGGTCAAAGGAGTAAGGTAGCAGCTAATGCACAACGCTGTCTTTTTAACAGCTCCTTTAGTACTGGCCTGTTCGGCAGAATACAGTATAGACTCAGACATTTACGTTTTATATGGTGAAGGTAATAAAAAGGTGGACTACTTTCTGTGTTGAGTTTTGCACCCATAGCCCCTATCAAATTGTGTGCCTCAGAAAACGATTTGAATGTAATATTTTGAAATTATATTTGTTTAATTTTATGCTTTTTGGCATGGCTCATTTCTGGTGAACTGCAGTATATTATCCTTTAAGTTGAGTTGTTAAAAAGTATTTGTGATCAACCCTGCATTGAAATGTTACAATCGGTATCGGTATGAAAAATCTGTTCTTTTTGAGTTTTTCACTCAGTATTTGAATACTTTGACTATATGTAACCAGTGTCCAAAAATGTAGCCTTAATCTGCTCCCAGATAAAGATAAAACATATTATCTTAATTTAATGTTGTTTAATTTAGCTCTCAAGTGCGTAAACTGCACATAAATAAAAACATATATAGCTTCTCAACCAGAACTCATAAATGCTTTGGATAACCTGCTTCACAGTATCTACACTTGCACATGACTTATTGCCCTGATAGAAAGTCCCTTGGGCAAACTAAAGCTGGAAAAGGCTGTAATTTTCTTTTTTATCAACTCTTCTCATGTCTCTTTGCAATAGAAAAGAACCAAGGACTAAAGGAATACAACGAGATGCACTATTGAGAATAATGAGAATAATAGACTAACCCCACACCATACACTATGTAACTACGGTGAATTAGCTTGTGTATTTATTATATATATATATATATATATATATATATATATATATATATATATATATATATATATATATATATATATATATATATATATATATATATATATATATATATATATATATATATATATATATATATATATATATATATATATATATATTACACTGAATGGCATTAAACAAATCTGTCTCCATGGAGATAAGCAGGTGATTCCAGTTGGGCAACTTACAGGTTAGGAGAGAGGGAAGGCCCCATTCACAGCTTGAATGCATGTGTTTCAAGGTATTTTTAACAGTAAAAACACAACAAATTGAACAAATGCAAGAAAGACAAGTTTACTGTGTAACATTCCAGGCTATGGAAAAACTAAAAAAAAGTAAACAAGCAAGTGGCACCAGATAAATTACGTAGTGCACCTTTAAATAATCCAACTGAAACATTTAGTGCAGCCTGTGCAGACAAAAACAGTATTTAATATAAACAGCATACTTTCATTCATAAAATCTTGACTGCTGCTCATCTGTTGTTGTATATAGTGTTTGTGTAATGCCTCTGTAATGACATGCTCCTTATAGAGCCTCTTTACGCCCCTGTCACATCTTAGCACTGGGAAATTGATTGACCCCTTTAATTAAATGTACATTTGTCCCTTTTAAAAGAAAGGTGTGACGCTTATGTGTAAATCTGCTTTTGATTAGTACTGTTCCTTTGAGCTTTTCTCAGCAGTTTGTCGCAGCCAGCATTCACAAAGCACCATGTTTCTTGTGAAGTGCGTGTCTTTAGAGTCGCTGCTCAAATTGGAACCTACGTCTTTTTCACGTCGCGTTTATTCTTCAGAAGAGTTTTTTTTCTTGTGTAAAATCAGCCTTCACTCAATCAGCTTTGAAAAATAGGAACATTTCTCAGTTGTATTCTGCAGAGTAACTGGGTGGTAATGAGCTGAAATGAAGGGATTGTCCAGTGTTAGAATAGTTTTATATAGTATTCAATAAAAAAAAAATTAAAAAGGCCTACCATACAGGAAATGCTGCATTTTATAAGCCAAATACACTCATTTGTAAGCCACATTCAAACTATTACAATGGTTGTAGAAATAGTGTTTTACAGTTGTCTGTCACATATATTCTGTTATGTTCAACTTTGGAGAAAGGATTAAAGCAATATAATACAGGTTAAATCGATATATTGAATACTATGCAATTTTATCCTACATTGTAATTTTCCAAAATATAAAAATTCAAAAGGTCATGGGCCCATGTACTTAGTGCCATTCTTAAACCTAGATATCTGACTATGTTTTTGTTGTTTTAATAATACATAATTTGATTCCCTGTATAGACTTTTATTTTGCGATCCATACCAGCTCACCTGCCCATTTCTCCTATCCTAAGTGAGTGACAGGTGGATTTAACTAATCATAGTGGAGTTTGAATTCTCGGAAAATGCAGATATAGTCTAAAGCCTGTCACACACTACAGGATGATATGCCTGATTTAGGACATGATTTGCTTCTCCCTGACTTTGGATCCTTGTAAGCGATGTTGAATCCGCTGCGCTCCTTGTGTGTGGTGTTTCAGTGACTCTGAGCTGTTCTGTCATTGTAACCACAAAACATCACCACTATTGCACCAGCCAATAAAACAGAGTGTTAGGGGAAGATGGAGTGAGGTACATAGAGGCACAAGATGCAAACATGGGAAGTGGTAAAAAATAATTAGGTGACTTTATTACTCACCTCTCATAAAGTTGTAAAGCTGAAAGGGTAACAGCCTCATCCACATTTATCTATTCTTATTTGTTCTTTGCAAATAATGATACCCAGTCCACAAAACAGCAGTATTAACCCATTTTAAAGTGTTCTTTAAAAGTAAAATGCTCAAATATCACATGAAAAAATGTACTTAACTGAAAGTATTTAAGTACCCACTTAAAAATGTACTAGGTAAAAAGTATTTCACACAAATTTAATTTGTTAAAGTGTAAATGTAGTGATTTTGATTTTAAAAAGTATACATATTTTGGTCAACAGTTGCAATACAAATCAATTGCTTAATTTTTCTTATGAATTTTGCTCTTTTATTTTTGTTTGCTCAAAGCCGATGCTTGAACTCAAAACCTTAGTCAATAACCCCTTAAATTATATGAAAAGCTGTTTCAAAAATGTAGTGTAGTAAAAAGTACAGATACCTGCTCTCAAATGTAGTGAAATAAAAGTAAAAAGTATACACTGTAAAGTACAGATGCCTAAAAATTCTACTTAAGTACAGTACTTTACTACTTGTAGTTTGTTACCTTCCACCACCGAATGGAACTATTCCACTCCATTTCACAGATAATAAAAATAACAATAACCCACTTTTGACTTACAGCTAAACTATTGGTGCAATGATCATTTTTAACTGTTGAGAGATTCAAAGTCAGTTGCTTTACTCTAGACAGGAAACAGCTGAGGGAGGTACTCTATCTTGTTAGCTCATGTAACCAGTTCACCTGTTCTGGATGTTGTGGTAGAAACGACAGAGGTCCAGGTTCAGAAGGTTTACTCTGTTTCAAAAATACAAATAATACACACAATATAAGTCAGTTAACTTACTTAAATATTGACTGATAAAGAAAATACAATAGAGGATCAATTACTATGGTCTGTGCTTTTTGTCACATGTTTAAAAATCGTTGAAACTGAAAAATCGTGTAGTATGTTGTGAGCTTTAGTAATCTTGGACTTATGCTCTGATAAATTTTGCTTTATTTATTTAAATTATTTTTGCTATTTTCCTCATTCATAAAGTTGGAGCTAGATGCACTTTCTTTTTGTAGCTGATAGTCTTTACTTAATAACCAAATGAACTCTAATTTGACATTGACTTCATACTTTTACACTTTTCTCTCTTATCTGTGTTGGAGGTGTTTCCTTCTTGTGTCAGGTGCACACACACCCCCACACACCCCCACACACACGCGCACACACACCACACACACACGCACACCCCCACAGAGCTGATGCTTTGACCATGTAAGGCGATTATGAAAGTGATGATGTGCTGAAGTTAACATGTGCCTAAAAGTGAGAGAGGAGAATCAGGAGGAACAGGAGGAGAGCTTTGGAGCTGTCACAAGTGCCAAATGCTGAGAACACAGTGGGATCCTGACGCGCACCTGTCGACGGGTGGGCAGGGGAAGGGGTGGGGGAGTGCACATTTCACCTGTAACACGTCTACTCTTCACTGCATCTCAATTTCCCCAGCACCCCGTCATCACTGTCACCTTTATCCCCTGAATTTGCCACCTAAGCGGGTAAAACAAGAGAGCAAGTACCGTAAGTAAGTAAGTAAGTAAGTAAGTAAGTAAGTAAGTAAGTAAGTAAGTAAGTAAGTAAGTAAGTAAGTAAGTAAGTAAGTAAGTAAGTAAGTAAGTAAGTAAGTAAGTAAGTAAATAAGTAAGCAAGTAAGCAAGTACGTAAGTAAATACATAAGTAAGTAAGTAGGTAAGTAAGTAAGTAAGCAAGTAAGTAAGTAAGTAAGTAGGCAGGTAAGTAAGTAAGTAAGCAAGTAAGCAAGTAAGTAACTAAGTTGTTTTTAAAGAAGACCTATTTTTCAGCTTTTAAAGGCACTGTACCCAGTATGATCTTAAAAACTTGAAAACAGAATATGATCATTTTAAATGATGTGCAGTGGTTTAAAGTTATTCCTCACTTACTGTATGCAATCTGATCATCCTAATTACTCCCCATGATGAGTTTATAAGCACCTTTCACAACTCTCAGACATAAGACCACAGTTTACATGGCATCTCATTAAGTTAAAATTAGAAACAGTCCAATTCCTTATTATCAAACAATAAAATGCTTTATAATTTGATGCAGCCATATCATAGTCACTCAAGGCTTGAATGCATTACAATACGGGATTGAAATATAATTCTAAGTAAGTTAAGGATAAGGGGATACCGTTACAACATAGTTTAAAACTCATAAAAGTCTATTTTACCTAATATGTCCACCTGAAAAGTAATAGATTGTCTAATTGTACCTTTATTTCCTAGAATCTATCTAATCTATTTGATTACAATTAGTCTTGCAATTAGTTGTAGAATCAAAATATAGCTATGGAGGAATTGTCATTTTTTTAGAGCTCTGTAATAGATATAAAGTGACAGGTTATAGAGACCATCATGTCTCCTGGTAAGATAGTGTGTTAATTTATAGCCAATTTGCTCTGAAATTACCTTATCGAATTAACAAATTGGGTTTGCTCCAGTGAGGATACATTTGCATTAAAACACGAGGATTACCAACTAAACGTGATTATAGTGTTTAGTGTTATTATGTCGTGATTAAACCATACAACGAACAGCAACATTCACAGTAATAATTAGACACAGACATAGAACATATTCACAGATAATTACTATAGCGTTAGGGTTAGGGTTCACAATGTTTGAACTACTGTGTAATCCAAAACTCTTTATATTGTGTATTAAACAATATTTCCCAAGTTTATGTTGTGTTGAAAGCTCTAGTCAGTGCCATTTCCAACAGAAGCAGAGGGAAAAGATGGCAATAATGACATGACGACTTCAAAACTGACTAATACCCTTCATGGGGTGATTTATGCTAGCCAAAGGAGGTTATGTTATGTGCTGTAATTTATGCTAATCGTGGGATAAAAGCCGCCCCGAGTGACATCATGAGCGGGCGATAGTGTTGTGCCGCTCTACACACACTGGAAACAGGGTCACCTCCCAAACTCAGCTTTACTTGGCTGTGTTTTTATTGGTGTATTTTTAGCGCTGCAGTGATGTCATGATAAAAATGGCGAGTTTGATTTTTCTTGAGGTGGACACGGGTTAAGTCTCTGAGGAGGCAGTGGTACTCGTGACCTGTTATTGCGCGTACAGGAGGTCAAATGTCAAGGACATTTCACATGGTGGTTGGGTTTGTGTGGTGTTATTTGTTGAAACACTGAAAGTAAAATACTTTACTTTATTCTCTCTGCTTTTGTTTTTAATTTACTTACTAGACAAACAACAGTGTCATATGAAGGACAATTACATGTAGATTTTAAAACCTGAAGCCTGTTTCTTTCCATAATAATTCAAGCTATTTATGTCTGTCTTCTTACCTGCATTATTTGTTCACTTCTCACAGTCAATAGTGATGTGTTTGTTGTTGCCTTAGCTGCCGTGGGACTGAATGACAGAAACTTGACTGCCATTCTGTACCTATGTCCTCTTCAATCACTAATTCATACCACAATAATACAAAGGAAAGACGGCTGAAGGTCTTTTTACCGTGCACTTTGAGCTTAGTGAATTCATGGACACAAAAGATGTCTGATGAGGTCTTTTAGGACATGCATTTATAATCAAACATGACCGTTACTTAAAGATGGTTACATCTAAATCATTTTGTTCAGAGAACTCTGTTGACAGTTGTAGGAGTTAGGCAAGTTACATAGACACTGTGGAGTCTGGTGTTACCTCTGGGAGCAATGCAGCTCCAAGAAATATTTGACTGTAGATGGTGTAGAGAGACAGAAGTGATGAGAAAGGAGCGAAGTAACAAGAGCGAAAGACACAGTGAGATAGGAGGAATGAGACAAGAACAGTGAGATAGGAACCATGAGACAGAGACAGGAGCAATAAGTCAGGAGCAAAGTAACAAGAGCGACAGAAGCAATGAGACAGGAGCGAAGTGACAAGAGCGACAGAAGCAATGAGACAGGAGCGAAGTGACAAGAGCGACAGAAGCAGTGAGACAGGAGCGATGAGACTGGAGAAATTAGACCGGAGCCATGAGACAAGAGCCATGAGACAGGAGTAATGAGAGAGGAGACAGGAGCGATGAGACAAGAGCCATGAGACAGAAGCGATGAGACAGGAGCAATGAGAAAGAAGTAATGAGACAGGGGCAATGAGCCCTTTACAAACATGTATGCTTAGATGGTCCCAAGCCTGCAGGGGTATTTATAAGAGTGGCACAAGCCACTGAGAGGTGAAGTGTAGTGGGGGTAAATAAGCTTTTTGTTTAATTTGACTCCTAATATTGCACCAAATTGTGCATGTTTTGCATTGATGGTAAAAACTAAAATGCTTGAAAGAAACCTGTCCAGATGCTGGGGGGACAGTTGCTATTGTACAGTACAGGTGTAGTTAGTCATATTAGATACAATACCCCCTTATGTTTACAACAGAAACTGTTTGCTCTTCATGGAGTTATGCCGGACCTTAACAGTTACACTGAATATGCATTAATATTACTTACATTTCCAATAGCTGGAAAGTTGGTGCATTCTGGGAGATATCATAATAAGTGCCTGCTTTAACTCACTGTCAACATATAGACCACAGAAAACCACAAACTACTGTATCAGAATGGAAACAGAATTGTATCTACTTCAGCAGTCATACTGAGTCCTCCTCTGGCTGTCCTCACTGACTGTCTCTGGTTTGGCAGGTGTTCGAACCCAAGACATATTACAAAACCCTTCTGCTCTAAAAGGGAGGTGTAATTTCCACCAAATGTCCAGATTTTTCGTTCGTGGAAAAGGCATCAGGTTAATGAAGCTTCGGACACAGAAAATTAGCGGCCAAACGAATTGAACCACTAAAGTGAGGTCGATTTGCACAGATAAATCCATGAAGAACGCTGGGCGCAGCGTGGAGTGTGCTGTGCTGCACTGATGAGCAGGTTAATTACCCATTTTGTTTATTGTGGGAACCAAGTCTGAAAGCAATTTGGCCCTAGACGCAAATCTCAACCTTATGTGCTGCAAAAATATACAATACATGGTGGTGAATTGAATGGAGTAAATGCTTATAGAGTCATAGAACGTAGAGTTGACCAGAAAGGAAGTTGGTATTTTTTTTACATATTTGGCTAATGGTAGCAGAGGTGGATAATAGGAAAATGGATACTATTATTATATAAAAACTAATGTCCGCAAGACAGAATGGAAAATGTTATCCCAAACATGGCTTTAAAGTGATCTACCTTCACCTTTTGTTTTGTAAAATTTTGGTTAATTGTTGAACTTTAATCAAGACATTTGGACATATTTCTAATGGGTTGGCATAATATTGTCTGAATGTTGGTAGCTGTAATATTAGTAGCAGTTAAAAAGTACTAAGTAGTTGCACTCATAACTAGTGCACAAGTTTTTTACACTATTTGATCATCTTGACAAATTAATTATATTTATTACTTTTTTCTACTTTTTTAGTGAAATCTGGACTTGTAGGCACTGGTATCATGAATTAACCTAGTCTATAGACACTGACACTTAGATTACTTAATTGTTAATTGTATCTGTCTCTAATAACATAACATATAAAGTATAATAATATAAAAGTATTTCATGACATATTTTGTACACATTCATGTTTAGTGGTAATAGCAGATGTATTATTATTGTAGGATAGCTGTCAAGAAAAAGTAGTGTTTCCAATAGTGATAGTGATAGAACTAAAATATTTCAATTGTACTTTTTAGTGATTATTTAGTACATATTATGAATTAATAGAATAGTGATTCTCCATTACTCTAAGTCACGTCTCCCAGGCAGATTATAATTAACTTAATATTAATCAAATCTTCACAAGCTTATCACCACTGAATTTATTAAAGCAAATTTGTAAAATAGTGCTTTTTTCCATATTTTATTTTGCATGTAATCCTGCATTTCTGTGTATTTTTTCTTGAGGCCAGCTTTGTAGTACACCGCATCCCAGACTGATTATAAAGATCTAATATGCCCATCTAGTCTTTATAACCCCATCACCGCTGAATGCATTTTAACTACATTTTTACTGATGAACTGGATGCCAGATGTCAGTTGCTTCCTAATAACTTTCCAGAGGCTAGTTGTGGTCGCCGTGGCAATTACCTCCATGTCAGTTGTGAGAAAGATGTGTGCGCCCGCGGGACAGCAGACGGATGCTCTGATTGGCTCTTTACACATGAACGTCCAGCATGATCCGTCTTGGTGCACTGGCTCCATCATTCACACCAAGTTAACTAAGGACTATACACGGTGAATGGTAGGGCTGAGTAATTTTGGAAAAATATCTAATTACGATTTTTTCTGATAAGCATTGTGATTAGTATTCTATTTGTAATTTATATTTTGGTCTCAGGACTGTTTTAAGTTTAGATTTTAAACTTGTTGAGAGCAATTAACTTTTGAGAGAGGACAGAGAGTTGAACTTTAAAATGGTAAATGGTCACATTTTTATACAGCGCTTTTCCACCTTCAAGGCACTCAAAGCAATTTGCATCAAGGAACCACTCACCCATTCACATACACCAGTGTAAACAGAAACTGGGGGCGAGGTGGGTTAAGTGTCTTGCTCAAGGACACAACAACAACATTCATCTGTAGGAGCTGGAATCACACCACCAACCTGTGTGTCAATAGAGCTGACAGCTTCCCCAATGATGTTTATGTCAAAATCACCAGCCTTCAGATCTGTGAATTACTTTAAATCAATCCAATAAACCTATCAATTTCAGAACATGTTTGTAGAGGTCTAAACTACAGGGTTAGCAACTTTTTAATATAATAAGACAGGATCATTTGTTGCTTTCAATAGGATTGTGTTTAATCTTGCAGCCCCAATGAATGTTTGGATAGATGCCATACTGAAGATTTGGTTATAATGTAGTATATGAGGTTACATGGAAATAGG